>NC_084959.1:12870489-12960489 GCF_949316205.1 Platichthys flesus | reverse complement strand
CCCAATTCCCCTCTACAACCATCTCGCCCTCCCTCCATCACTGACATGACTCCCTAACATCCCTCCTTCACACGAAAGCCAGACAACAGGTCTCCCATCAGGCCCTGCTCATCCTCACGGACCCGAGGATGACTGTGCTTCCTGGGAGAGGAATCTCTCTCAGCCCCTCCACGTCGCCTCTGACACCACAATCTAAAAAGGTGATTGTGGGGGGGGGGGGGGGAGACACCCATCCAGCACCCTCTCCATCCTCCTCCACCACCAACGGCTGTGGAAGGATCCGAGGCGGAATAGCTCAGCTTTCACAGGACCGGCCCCCACCCCCACTCCGATCCCAAATGAAGTCAGGTGACCAGATGTTGTATATCTCCCTGTCACCACAGCCGCCATGAAACCGCTACACACATCCATGTTGGAGCTGGGAGACAGAGGCACGTCTCTGCTCTGTGTGTGAGATCAGTGTCATGCAGGAATGATAATCAAACGGCATTTCTTCATGGAACCCTCCCTAGAAAATCCTTCAATGTTAGAGATAACAAAAGAGCATCCATGAGCATATCAACCATCGATCACCCCCCCACCCAACCAACCCATGCACAGCATATAGAGCTCCGATCCCTCCGTCAGCCTGGGGTCTACAGACCCAAAATAGCATTGCTTCATTTTTTTGTGCCAGTGATGCCACTGCAGCTGCTGCATTTCTCCAGGACTGACACACACTCTCTCTCACACACACACACACACACACACACAAACACACAAGGCCTGTACAAACGCCACCATTGATTATAACACCTCCCCATCAATAAAGATGCTATGTGTGAGGCACAAGGGAGAACATACAGAGATGATGTGATGCAGGGGGGGGGGGGGGGGCTTTATGGTAATACAAAACATGTCCAGCCCATCTGATGCAGGCATCCATTTCCATCTCGCCCTCACAGACAGACTGCTGAGGAAACAGCTGCCTCCTTAGCAGGGCAGAACGCAGAATGGAAGGAGAAGAAGAAAAGGGCTACGAAGCACCCCTACATACGCTGCCTCCCCCACCTCCTCCTCCTCGTCCTCCTCCTCCTCCTTCTCCTCTTCTACTTCTTCTTCTTCTTCTTCTTCTCCCTCTCCTCCCTCATCTGCCGCCCCCCCACCCCCTCCACATCCCCTATTACATACACAGAGAGGGAATTACCTGAAATATGTCTTCACATTCTCTTGCTCGGGGTTTCGCCTTTGGGCCCGGAGCTGCGGAGGGTTCATCGTCAGCAGCACTAGTGACAGTTTAAAGGCAGGATTGCCATTCTCTTGTCAGACCAGTTCCTGACCCTAAAAAGCAAAGCTTGCTCGGCAGGCTGGATGCTTCACTGGCTGCTCACTGTTCCCTAGTCCATGATGTCACCCACCCTGCTCTGCCCATTGGCTGAGAGAATGAATATTAATGCAGGCAGCAGGTCTGGGGGAGGAGGCAGCCAACGGCCAGACAGCGTTGGTTTGCTGTTTGACAGAACAAACCTGCTGAGTGAGAAGTGAGGAGGGAGGCACCGCTTTCTTTGTGGGGATCCTTCGCAGAGTTGAAAAGCAGAGGTCCACGTTGCTTAGGCTCTTAATACCTCATGGATATTGGATACACATTATACAAAACATCCCAAGCCGTTTAAGATTAGATTTTAACAAGAGGAGTAAATGTAACACACGTTAACAATGTGATTAGTTGTGACTAAATGTGATGAATCCCTGCATACAAATCAAACATATCGCAAACCTACTGAACTTTGTTATTTTAGGTTGCACGTGGAATAGCACACTTTGATTTTGTGTAGGAAAAATCTTAGTTCTCATTATTGAGAGATTGTTGGTGTGCGATGATGACACCCAAGAGCATTTATTCTATTCCCTAAGCCTTTGTAGTGTATGTTTACAAGTATGGCATGAAATCGATATCAATGATATTTTGATAAAAAAGAAGATTCCCTATACTTAACATGCAAGATTGTGCTGAATTTTTTTTAAAGGATTATGCATGTTCTGTATACAATTTTTGACATATACCAAAAAATTTCAGTTTCCATTTTTAGAAATTACACCAAACACATATCTGCCAAACACTTACAGATTTTATAACAGATTTCCAGGTGTGAAAGTGAAAACAAAAGGCTGAGGCGGACACGACAAACACAATCCTCACTGCGTTTGCCCTAATTTGCCTATGATGTCATCTTTTTCCGCTGTCTCACCTGTGATTGGCTGACTGTCACAGCATCTGCTCAGTCTCATGGCTAGTGCTTCTAGCCCAAGGTGGAGGCCTATCTGAGGCTCTGTGAATCAGGGCTGGTTGTCCTGACAACCCATGTAATGTCGATTCCTTGTCGGGGAGTAACATGGCTGTTCTGTGACAGCGTTCAGTCAAATGATGATCGCCAGTAGACACTGAGAATCCCTGTGCACTTACAACAGAGGCACTGGGACGCGGTTTATAAAGAAAAACTACTGGATCTGAGGCAACACCACTGTAGCGCGACAAAGCCTTTAAGACATGAAGTAAACTACATATGGATTATATCAGTATCTTGAATGTTGTCCTCTCTGGGGATCTACTGTCTTTTTTGCTATAGCCAATTCAATCCTCCCACAAGTTTAAAATATCAGCAGCCACTGCTTCATCCATTTCCTACGCCTATCACTTCCCCACATGTGAGTGTAATTATGACTAACCAGCATCACAGTGAGAATGCACAAGCAGACATTTGGCTGATGGGCAGGAAATACCCGGGATAGGTCAGCTGTCCATCACAGGTCCAACACGTGGACAGAGAAACGCTCTCAAACACGTTACTGTGTTAGTCATCGTTAACACAACCCAAAGGTCACTGGATACAAAAGAAATCCATACAAACACCGGTACATAAAAAGACCAGCAAGAGGAACTCACCCTGTTGAGGTGGCAGTGCTACCAACTGAGACACCTAATGGTCCAACCGGAACCAGGGCTGATCAATCCCTGTTCTTTTTTGTTCTCGAACAATCGCTGCTTAGTGCTTTTGGCCAACTGTGTTTATGCTGTCCTTTGTAGAGTGAATGCTACATTGTATAATGACTTATGAGAGGCTGTAATCCATCTGTTGCTGTACACACTTCATTTCAGCCTTCAATTAGCAGAGTTGTTACATGAGCCTGGTCAGAAACTGGACCCAGCACCCAACAAAGAAACAACACAAGCATAATCACTTCCTCCACTCCGCAATGGTGGAGATAACAGACTTTCTATCAGAGCCAATGAGTGTCCCGTCCCGAAGTGGTCTCCTTTAGCACGACTGAACTGACATCTTCTCTCTCACTGTAAGTCATAGACTGTGTATGAAGACTTACTATCTTGCACTTTTGAAGTAATTTTGAGCCAGAGTCAGTGTGATGAGAACTAACTAAAATGACCGAAACCATCTTTGCGAAACATTCATTTTACATTTGCTTCGACTTTTTAGTTTGATCCGTCTCCCATCCACGAACATGGAGGAGACAGGGCTTATGACTTATTACGGAACCAGCCACCAGGAGTTGATCAAGAAGATTTTGCTTCACTTTTAGTGTCTTGTCGTCCATCTTTAGATACAATCTATGGTCACAATTGATAACAATATGAAATGTTTGAATTAAAAACCCCATGCCTCCCAGCTTGAAGTTTGATATGTCTTAAACTTAAACTGTATCAATCATTTTGACATTAATGTGACTGATGTACCATTGTCCATTGCACATTCTGTTGAATAAGTGATAATCACTTTTGAATTCTGCTGAGTAATACCCAAGGCCGATCATTTCCTAAAACTTGACAGTCAAGCTCAGATCGGGAGCTGACAGGACAACCTGCAGCTGCAATAAGGAGGAGCATGATTTACTAGTACCCATAGGCTGCTGCTGTCAGTGATCAGGTTTATATAATGAGTCCTATAAATATCCTTGGAGGCAGAGCCCATCTCTGCGGTGACATTTTGTTATAGGCCGTGTCAGACTTTACAAGTGTTTCGGTCAGTCAGGAAAATTGCTTTCTAAATTAAGTATAACCTATATCTGTATGACCTACAATTATTCTGATTAACAATCTCATCATCAGTAACATAATCCGATAGGTTCCTAAAAACAATGAAGTATTCTTGCTATGTGCATTTGCAGTTTACAGTTAACTGGCTTGTTATTTCACTACAAACTGTAATTCAATAAATAAAAGTGGTTTTGTGAGCCACGCTAGAGATGTGGGTTCATGGATGGTGATGTTGATTCCGGCCTAAATATAATTGAAACCGCTTCCAGTGGTAATGTCTGTCAGGGTCAAATTTATCACTATAAGCAAATTGCGTAGCTTCTGTATGATAGTCCCGGAACTTCAGGGAAAGTTAAGGGCGATATCATGTATAACTCACTTTTCTCTCCTCTTCTGCTCGTAATGAGCAATACTTTTCTTAAACTAGTAAAATCTTTCTTCATAGCTGCACGCCTTCATTTATTACTTCAGCTCGTCTCTCACACTGACACAAGCTCACCAACATACACACAAACAGACTTTGTACACTTAGGCAACGCATGGAGAGCCAGAGGAGATGGCACGCTCGGTTTGGCTCTACTCGGTTGGCAGTGATAGGGGCACAGAGAGGAGCAGTAAATTACTGAGAGAGCCGGTGAAAACTACAAAACATAATTTGTACAGTCCAAACATGTATGAAAGGACCCAAAATGAAGACTGTAAGCCTAATCCTTCATCAATCTAACCAAATTATTCAAACAGCAATTGTCTTTTTGATCCAAATAAACGCTTGATCATCATATCCGGTTCCCACTGTGTCACAAAATGGAACACCATGAAATGTGGTATATTCATGGTCCCCAGCGCATGAATCCTAGGGACTTTTCTGATCCGCTGACCTTTCCTCTAGCAACACCAGCAGGTCAGTGCTAATCTAGTCAAATATCCTCAAGTGCACTGAATGCATTGGCACAAACGTTTGTACAGTTAAACATGGATCCTGGATGAGTATTGCTTTAAGAGAAACGCCCCCCACCCTCCCCAGGGTGAACTGTAACGTCTCTGATTATCAATTAACTTTTCATGTAATGCAGATTCATACATTTCAAATAGCTACAAAACAAGGCAACCCCATCAGCACAAATTACAGGATTTTAAACTGCTAACTTACAGCATGAGCATTACACCTGCGAACATAAGCAGGTTGGCTTTATTAATGCGAGCATACTAGCACGCTGATATTATCCTTTAGCACAAAGCACCACTGTGCATTACAGCAGAGCTGGTTACTTTGCTGCAGCTGCCGAACCTTGTTTGTTTTCACGTGCTGTATGTATTAGTACTGAATTCAAAGATTTGTGCACCTTTGAATGATTATTTTTGTTCTGTACATGTTTCTCATTTTATGCCAATGAAGCTTTTCAATCCAGTCCAATCTATTTTATCTGCTCAAGGATCCCTTTTGTTTTCCAACTCAGCAAGCCCAACCATAAATTCCATCAACAGACACCTCATTCAATTTGTTCGCATTATGAACGTGTATTTTCATCACTGCTTGTGTGCCGCATCATTTCCTGATGATCCTTCCTCATCAGTCCAAGAGGAATGTATCATTCTGCAAAATGGATGCAAGAAATTTGAGCAGAAGCTCCTTTGGTCTGAAATCAAATAATAATAGCGCTGGTCAGTCACCGCTGTATAAACCATATCAAATTATGGTTTGGATTATCATATTATGGTAGGGCTCACTGTGCACAGGGAGGATGTAGAGGTAGAGGGGGGCTTTGGAGAGACTGGCATGCCTCGCAGGAGACGATGATATACGAGACGAGATGAGGTGTGTGGGTGAATCCCCACTGAACTAAACTTCACTCTGTGTTAGGAGCATCGATAAAATCTCTCACTTCTCACTAGTGCCTGAATATACGCATAGAGTAAGTCTTGTAAATTTGTTTGTTAAGTTAATCATGTATTGCTATTTAGGAAAACACACTGTTTTCAGATGGTTTCATTGGGTCCATGTCACGTTGACTAAAGTCTATTAAATATGACAATAATATGAGAAGAAATGGTTCTACTACCAATTCCCAGTGTATTTTAAAAACATCATGGTAATAAAACAATATCAATAATAAAACGAAAACCTGGTCTCAGATTTTGTGTGCTGTTCTAAATCATTCTTAGTCTATAAAGAGAGAGAGAGAGAGAGAGAGAGAGAGAGAGAGAGAGAGAGAGAGAGAGAGAGAGAGAGAGAGAGAGAGAGAAAGAGAGACCACAACCGTCACTCAGGAGCAAAAAGTCTTTAATTTGAAAAAAAAATAATAACATGACATTTATTGTGATAAATATTGATTGATAACATAAACACAGTTATTGACATAGATATTTGCTCTATCAACCATCCCTACATTTTTGTACTACACTTTAAATGCTGATTTGATCTTGTAACAGTGGATATTTGCAATGATATTACTAACAAACCCAATCACATTTAAATCAAGCACTAACCAAAACTAAAGTTAAGGAGTTTAGCATTTGAAGCCACTTTTATTAACATTACATTTTACATAATGGTGCTTTACAGCTGTTTTGATTCTGACAACACACCTTACAAGCATTCACCCCATTATATGGTACATTTGTGTAAGTGTGCGGATATGTGTGGATAAGAGAGGACTGGTATGGACAGTGTATTAAATGCTCTTCATTTTACTACATCAGATTAACGTCTGTAAGCCGCTGGTAAAAGATAATGGGTCACGCTCACTCATGCTACAGCTGCAGTCACAGACAGGAGAAATCAGACGTTCCTTTCGTGTGGGTTAGCGCACAGCAAACCCCCCAAAGGAATATAATTAAGGTTAGTGGGCCTCTATCCTGCTGATTATGGGTAACCTATTGATGGGTTACACGTGGTCTTGTGAGAACTCATTAGGTCGACTCCCCATTTTTCAGATTGAAAAAATGCTCAGCAGTAAATAAACGCTGTCAACCCAGCGCAGTAATTACAGATTACAGTGCAGTTTAATGCCGTGCACTTAACACCTTGGCCGTGTGTCACTTCTCAATTCTAAATTCAGAATTGAGAAGTTACATGTTTGCACATGCTAGCTCAAAGAGGATGCTAAGAGGGAGTGTCTCTGACTGTTGAAGTGAATGTCTCCGATGATAAATGCTGGTTTATATCATCAAACAGGATTCCCCTATCCTCACACCACTAATCTGTGGTTCCCCACAATGGTGGAGTGTGTGTGTGTGTGTGTGTGTGTGTGTGGGGGGGGGGTCTTATCATACCCTGCTCTGTCTGATGACTGCGAGGCTGGTGTTTAATGTCTACTAAAATCAACTCCATGTGACGATAACATAAAATGATTTCAAAATCATCCACATAACTGTCCAGGGAAATTGTAAAAGCTTTAACAGCTAAATTATATGAATCAATTAAATTACAGAAACATGCATGAAACCTTGATAAATAAACTATGGTGATGGTAACTGCTCTACAGCTACTTATCATATGATCTATCTTTGCTCTGTAACATGCTGTCTCATCCTGCTGTTAAATATTTTGTCCAGTATTCTACACTTGATAAACAGCTAAATACTATACAAATCCGAGGTATATCAATGATGCATTACACCTCATCTCTTTGCTATAATAATGTATGATTGAGCTCCCCGTGTTATATTGCTATCGATGAAAATTACATAGCAATAATTATAACTCATGTTTCAAAATCCAGTGATGGTGTTGGTGACTGTAACAGTATCGGAGATAAAATAAACTTTGTAAGGCCCATTGTACAACACGTTAAATACTGTGTTTTTCTGTTTCTAATCCAGAAAAATTTACATCACATATCTTGGGTTCTTTATTTGTTCAGTCTCTTTGCAGTGTGATAGCACAGGTACATTATTCAGCATAGTGTGAAAACGCACAGTTTAGTGTATGAAACACTCAGCAAGGACATAAGCTCTGATGCGGCGAACAAGACGCTCGGAGAGAGAGACACACCTCTGAATGTAAAACAGGTGTGTAGAAGCAAATGAGGAGCCCCTGGGGATTAGAGAGAGGGGCGTCTGTGTGCATTTAAATCAGTTATTATTTATGCGCTATTCAAAATTAAGCCTGGTGCCAATGTAATTACAATGCTGCTGGTCAGTAATCTAGTTGTAGATTGAAACTAAATGCAACACCTCTGAACATAAAAATATTTTTCAGCACCAAGTCACAAATACTTGAGTATTGTCTTATCATTAAGCTTTGTCATGTAGCTTGTGGATGTTCAGAGCCTATCTATCTATATTCACTTTACACTGACATTTCTATGCTACTCACTTTAGCCCTGCTCCCTAAATCAAGCCTTGTGTCAGTGTCAGTCAGTGCATGGCGGCCTTGCACAGGAGCACCTATCAGCCCTCGGAGGGAAAGGCAGCACTAAAGTACTATCCATTACAACACTGGTTTGAGCAGGCCCCTCCCACTGACAGCTGGCTCATTGTGTGCTGTGCGTCTGAAGCGGCCTTGTTTCCCCTTGCTTGGACAGTTCAATAACTAATTTCAATGCAGCCAGCAGCATGTTGCTTTGAAAACGAGCAGGGAAGGTCCGATGGAAAGTCATAATCCGCTCGTCACTGCTGTCTGCCACCCGCTTGGGAGCCATTTCGGTTGACATGAAGATTCATAGATAGGGTCAGAGACTGCGCTCACACCTTGGCCGAACCAAGACCAAAAACTAGAGTGCAAATCTTCACCAGGGCCCGACAGTGACCTTATGAAGCCACATATAAATCCACTAGATCCAGATTTTCATTTTGACCTGCACCAGATTGCAAACACTATATATCAGTCCCCTAAACATGTCTGATCTTTTTTTTCAACAGAAAAAATGAATTATTCAATGAAATTGTCGTGATGTTCTTTTTAAGTCTGAATAAAACACCCTTTTTTAGCAATTTGCCAACAGCGTGTTCTTCTCATTTACTTCATGTATAATGAGGGGATATTAGTTACATTTATTAGTCGAGTCCCTTTTCTTATATCTGCTGAATAATTCGGTTTGCGATCAAATTAATTACATCAAAGGTTACTGTGGCATCAAGTTTGCAATTATTCTTCCCCAATTTCGAACAATGACATTTGGTTCTGTCACTTTATTGTCCTTCCGAATAATGAAATCCAGAAAGGCCATCTACGGTTTGGTCTGTGTCGTTCAGTTGATTCACGCATCTGTCACATCAGAGACACCCAATTTTGATCAAGCTCAGTGGGGGGATGATGCATGTCAACAAAGCCATACTGGGTTTATCCTCTACCTTCAGTGTATCTGTAACAATGAGAATCATTAAATAATTGTCTTATCACACTGATGTAAACCTTGTGTTTATTATTTTTGTGCCTAACGCATATTCTCCGTGTGATATTGATTTGTATTAAGTGTTAAAATAAATTATAACAACGGTACCTTTGGATCAATGTACTGAGAGAAAAAGGCACTTTAAATAGCACGTCGAACTGTTGAGTCATCCCACAGCCGACGGTTACTTTCAATGACACCACACATTACATCTGAACTTGACACGCAGCATAACAAATGGTTGGACCGCCCGGATGCTACTGCACAGGGTGGCACGCGAGCTCTGTCGCACGTATTCTTGTGAACAGCAGGCTCGCACCCTTGATGGAGGAGCCTTTTGGGCCACAGGAACCGTGTGTACTCACCACTTTCTGCATGGTAACACACAAACAATGGGACACGTCTGGAGTGCTTGGGGCCCAAACCCTGAGGAAGGGCAGATGGTCTCCGGGATCGAGGACCGCACCCCCATTAACATGAGAAAAGAGGGGGACAGAGGCGGAGGGGGAACAGGTACCCTCTCTCCTATATTCCCCTTCTAAAGAGATTAGAGGGGGGAGAGTCGTAAGCCCAACAGTCTGTGGTGCTGATTTGAGACCCAATTAGACGGCTGCTGTCAACACAACGGAGAACATCAAGTGTGAGGACCCTGTTTGTCAAATCTGCAGTGAAAAAAAAAGGACAATTTTCCTTATTCGTATTTAAGATTTCCAAATCCACACTTCATTAAACTTGTGAAGTGTGATGTTAGCCTGCAGGAGTAACTGACTCATGTTTACATTGTAGAGGAAAAGTGTTCAAAAAATGTTGTGCCTTTGTGCATGTGGCTACATTTCCAAAGGATTCATGTCATTTGTGTGAAACTTAACCTTTAAATTCCCATGCCAGCAGGTGGTAAAATCCTTAAAAAATTTTTAGCGGATTTTCGATTTTAAGAGGATATACATACTGGGATTTCACATTATAAAAACCAAAGCTTAAAGCTAGTACAGTATTTGTTGATTGTTATTTGGGAATAGATATAGTTTTTGTTTAAAGAAAGAACTTATTGCAGCAACAGTGACTGGATTTTCCTGAATGTTCCTGGACCTGGTAAAGCCATCTTACAGTTTAAGATTGAGTTATAGCCTTTCAAAACAAAACCTCAACAGATTCCTTGAGGATTGGTGGTGTTTTCCTTTCTTTTCACTGGAGGCAAATCTCCCCCTAAAAAACACAAATACTACTGTTGCAACAGCTGCAGATCTCGAGGGCTGGAGCCTCTCTGTGGGTGGAATGGGGCCGCTCTCTGGCTTTGACTCATTAATCACACTAACCACGATGTATTTCTCAAAACCACAATATTCCTTTCTGAAATAAAATTGCCATTCCTTTTTTTTCTACTACCCCATAATAAACCAACTGATAGGGGAAGCTAAACAGCAACATTTGAAGTGTCAAGTTGTCGTGATGCAATCATGGAATTCATATGACAACAACAAAATGTAGTAAAATTATGATTAAAAAAAACAAGAGAGGGAGAAAGAGCAGGGAGAGAGAGTTGGAAAACTGATGGTTTGTTTCTTTAGGCGTACATACCTGTTCTACTGCATATTCTGTCTCCCCCTAGTGGTTATTTGGAGGATTGCTAAAATCCAGTAAATTCTGACTTCCTCATGACCATCCTCAACACAGTATCTCTTTACATAATTGCTGTGTCCCATTTTGACTAATTAGGGCCCGAGCACTGATAGTGGGAGGCCCTATGGAAATTGTCATGATTGTTATTATTATTATTATTATTTAGGCAAATTAATTGGCTTTTTGAGGGCTTTAACATGCTCAAATTCTTACCAAAATTGGCAGAAAGTTGGAAAGTGGTGAAAATGTACGTATTCTGGAGAAATTTTTCAATGGGCGTCACAAACTGACTCAATTGTGCCCCCCGAGACCCCCGGAACGAGTTCACATTTACCGATCTTCACAAAAATCGATACACAGGTGCATCATGACTAGACAAACAAAAAAGTCTATAGGTGCAATTGGAAAAACCCAACAGGAAGCCTGCTATTTTGCATTTAGTAGCCATTTTGGCCATATTCCACACTTTTACTTTGATATAGTTGTACCAGGGTAAAGGTGACGTCTCTCTCTCTCTCTCTCTTTCTCTCTCCGAATTGGACATTTCCTCAAACTGTGTAAACATTGAGGTACTGCGATGGTTCATCCTTCGCCAAAGGAGACGATGTTGTCATAACTCCACTGTGCATTGTCCTATCACCACCAAACGTCTGTCTCATCACGCGGGATAACTTCAGCTTTAGTCCAAAAATTAAAGTTGGTGCCTTCCATGAAGCCAGAGAAGGACCACAGGTAAATGTTCCCATTTATTTACTTTACACAACATATATATATATGAGATACATACATTTTATGTAAAATTGTGTGAAGTCTGATAGAAACATTACTCCAATGAAAACCTTCTGTTTGAGAGAAATTGAGCCAATTTACCCACATAGTCGCAGGTATGAAGCAGAAGAATTCACATATTTGCTGAGACATATCTATCAAAGTTCATTTATGATGAATCTTAAGCTTGAAAGCTTGCTTCTGTTAATGAAAGCAATCGGTAGATACAAGTCAATCTGACCATATTTTCCTTTCATTTTCTTTAATCCTTCCTTCATCTTTGTAATATTTCTCAGGGTACTCAGTGGTTTTTACTGGCTGAGGAGGAGATAACTACCATTATCATAGCCATGAATGGCCGCCACAACCGAACCAATAACTCCAAGAACCAGCCATCAGGGGATAGTGCTGGGAGTCAACGATGGAAGAATCGTCCTGGAGAAAAAAACGTCCAAGACCTCAACAATGCCCAGCTGAGCCACAAACTGGCGCATCAAGGTCAGTGTACATCTTTGAAATGTTTCAGTTTCACCTGTTAAATAGGAAATTTTCACTTTTTGTTTTTTCATGAGGATATTTGGCCACCTGAACATATATGTGAGATCACTTTAAGATGTTCCCAGCTCAGCTACAATAGAGTTTACTTCCAAAACCATTTTTTCAAACATTGTCAGTGGTGGATGTTTTGGTGTCAGCACCACAAAATCAAGCTGTAAGAGTAGCCCACCTTGTAAGAGCCACCTTAAAAGAGGCGCCCTTTAACATTAAGCATATAGAGCAAGGTTTATCGCCCATGGGGCTTTTCTTTCTCAACTTTTTTCCTTATTGTTAAGACCAGCCTAAACCATCTTGCAGTTTTTTCATGTAAATAAAAACAGTATGCGTTAAATGTTTCAGGCTTTTTCTCTGGAAATCAGGACTTTGGAGTTGTCTGCAGGTCACTATTTTATGAATCATTTCGATGCTCTTTGGCGTGTCATTTCATAATTTATATCCAATCATGTTTCAGAAATGCCTCGATTGGTAAACGAGATCCAATTGCTAAAAAAACTGGAGAAGCAGGCCATGGCACAAGCAGCCAAAGAAGCAAGGAAGCAGGAAGGTAAACAGCCACAGTCTCATCAGACTCTTCTCTAACATTGGAACAGATTGTGTGTGTGAACATAACATGTTTGTGTTTTCTAGCCATACGTGAGGCAGAGGAGAGGCGGTTAAAGAATGTGCAGATCAAGCTTCTTGAACAGAAGGTAAGGGTCTTTCTTAGCATGCTCTGTTTAATTTTCCGTGCAGATCTTCCCAACAATCATCTGTTGAATTTTCAGAATTTGTGCACTCTCAATGTTTTAAATTGAAAACAGCTGAACTGCTCTGAAATTCCACAAGGAAGTTGCTGTGCTTCCTCACCCCACACCCTGCTCCCTACTTCCTCTCTATAACATGCATGACTTAACAGTTAATTAATTTGATTTTGCCATCACCCTTTTACCAGACAAAGATCAAGCGCATTCAGCAAACCATAATGGAGAAAGAAGTCCTTTTAAAGGAAATTCTTGAGGTAGGTCCTGAAAGTTATTGCAGAAACAGCTGCCATTTTGTCTTTGAGTTTTAATGGGAGGGAATAATCATCTCAGCTAACTCTGTTTCTTGAACTTTTTGCTTTCACAGAATAAAAAACAGAACCAGCAAGATGCAGCCAATGCCAGAATAGTAGCGGCTGAGAAAATAAACAAGGTCAATAACTGATGTTTATGAGCAAATTGTGTTTTTCACTGTTGCTTCGTATTTTATTATTTATAATGTTTTATTGTTATGTTTTTTTATGCTTGTTGTGTCCTGTCTGTGTGGTTTGTAAGATGTCTGTCAAACGGATGCATCTTTCCGTGCATGTTAAGTGTTCCATATTGTTTTCCATCTGTGATCCTTGTCTTCATAGTATAATAGAAACTGTGTTTAGGAAAGAAAATAATGTGTTTGTGCTCGGCTAGGAGGCGGAAAAACGCAAACAGGACTCGCTGCTTGTGAAGGCTGAGGAGAATTGTGAGAAGGCCGAGGTGTGTAACTGCTGATTCACACAGATGTTTCCTCACTAGTTTTAAAACTCTGGGAAATTAATTTTTTTTGATGAGTCAACACTGTGGTAATTTAGATCCTAGTTTATGTTTTTATACCAATATCAATATCATTGGGAATAATACGATCTCTTGGCTGCAGGAAAAAGAGCGTTTGAAGCAAGAAAAGACGGAGGAGAACCGGCTAAACAATGAGAGGAAACTCAAGCTGGAGATTGGCGCTGGAAAAAGCAAAGGCGCTAAAGAAGCCAAAGGAAGACATGTGTTTAGCATATCTTAAGGTATTCACGCACAGAGAGTACGTACATCAGAGTACGTACATATTACCACAGATAGTCTCCATCTGTGGAATACACATCATACATGTATGTGGATAGAATTCAACCAGGCATGTGTTGTTGTTTTTTTCACATTGGAAATAAATCAGTATAGTCACTGTAGGAGCTATAGGCATGAAGATTCAGGCTGGTCTCATCATAATTTCGTAGGAAATGCTACTAAAAGTAATACACACAAATTTCGTATGAATTCCACTAAATTGTGAGTCAGGAGGCTGGGGACACGTGACCTATGCGCTTCTCTCTCTTCGTGAAAACAAAAAACACGGCGGATATTCATCTAACCCTTACCCTAATATGAAAAATACATATGAAGTCTGCACCACGGTGATTCAGCAGAGTGACAGCCGCAGGAATAAGCTGTTCCTGAACCTGCTGGTCTGGGAACGGAGGAGCCTGTAGCGCCTCCCAGAAGGGAGGAGGGCAAACAGTCTTTGATATGGTTGTGAGAAATTGGGTTATTAATTACCAAAGCTTTCTGTAACTTGTTCCAAAGTGAAACATATTATTGTGTTAAAAGCAAACATGCATATTTTGATCATATCTGGCCATTAAATACCACTTAGAACAGATTTGACAGATTTGATGTTTTATTAGTAAGAAAAACTAAATCTGACCAAAAAACCATAGAGAAGCATGCAAGGTTCACGGTTGCAATCTCGAATAATAGTGAAAACTCATTCGAACTACAAAAGATGGGAACCACACACACGTACAGAAACGCCATTCAATTTGTAGTTCTCTGTATGGTTCTTCCTGGTTTAGATTAGGGTTGTGAAAATAGGGTTTAGAAAACATATTAGCTGTTTGTTTTTTAACCACGAATGATAATACTGAAACTGAAACATACATATCTCGACTTAGATATCATCAAAACACATTTTTATTAAGAAACATTGCTAAAATATAGCGTTTTCCACCAGGAATACAGCAATCTCCGACATCTTGCTTTATCAGAGTGGAGGTCCGATAATGTAGCGCTGAAAATTCGTATGATTCTTTACGAAAATTAAAAATTCGTATGATTATTTACGAAAAATCGAAAATTCCAATGAATCTTGATGAAAGTTTTGAACATGACTTTAGTACGATATCTTACGAACCGTTTCATGAGACCACGTTGGAAGATTAGATGTATTGACAAATTTATGGCTTCATTGTTTTATTGTCACATACAAAAATAGATACTTAATATCACTGAAAGCATCTGTGTTTGATTAAAGAGAGCAGGTATAAATCAGAGTTCTGTCACCAAATGGCTACTGAAAGCATAACAAGTTCTACTTATCATATACTTGAATCTATTTACTGTATTGTGGACTAGTATTTATAACATTTTAACCTATATAGTCTGAAACAAGAAATACTTGGGTCAGATAGATTTACTAATCATTTCAAAGTATAATATAACATTGAGCTTTATTTTAAATTTTTTCCAGTGCACTCACGAATCCCTGGTCTGGTGTTGAAAGGAAGCACCATATCTGACTGCCTGATGGTGCTGCAGTTTTTTACACAGCTTTGGAAAGGTCCTGGGATTACACAATTTAATCAACCTCGACTTAAGTGTCCTTCAAGAGGGTTTACTTAACACTGGGGGCTGTATTGGGAAAGTGCAAGACCTGCTGGTGAGCATGGTCTCCTCAGCCATACATACCCCGGTATACTTGCAGGTCACAGGGTGAGTCTGTCACTGTCAATGTAGTATTTATACAGTTGTTTAATTGTAAAGGATTTGTTAATCACGTATATTTATGCACACACACATTCATACCGATCAGGCGTAACTTTTTACAGGTTTCACATTTAATTGCTTCAGACATTGACTTTCACCATTTCTGTAGCTGATGCAGAACCACTGCAGTAGTTCAAAAGTAGAGTTGTATTTGTATTCAATATATTTAAGGAGGACATGACAGCAGGGACACTTTAGTTTAATACATTTTGTATATGTACACGTAGGCAACAGCATAACAGCTGAGCTGACATTGTTTTGTTTATTACTAGCAGACTGCCTCGTCCCTAGCCTGGATGCCAGACAAATTTAGCCCCGCCCACAACATTGAAGGTCAGGAAGTTCGGTCTGGAGTTGCTCCGTTGGGGAGAAATTATGCCCGACCGGGCCAATCAGATTGTCAGGGCGGGCTTTATACGATGATGGACAGATGATCAACGCCAACGTAATCAACCACGTCATCAAAGTGCCCTTGGGTTGAATTAGTTTTCATTCATTTTGAAAGTGGAACAGAGAACGCGGAGGTTATGCCAAAGCACCGCGCTAATCCCTATTGCGCCTGCGCTTGGCTGTTCACACCGGACACTGAAGCGACGCTGAACCGCCGGGCAGCGCTAATAATATCACCCGATGATCCAGTAGTATTCAAGCATATACTTACTTGTTGCTCCAACATTAAGCAACAGCGTCCCAACATTTGTCTTTCTTGGTGTTGTCTTTATACAACATGTTTCCCGAGGATCATACAACTCACCCCCTCTCTCTCTTTTTTATCTTTATCACTGCTTGTGTGGCTGTAGTGGATGGCCAGAGGGGGACATTTAATAATGTCATTGGTAAAATTACAACTTCAGGACAACAGAAGGGGAATTCAAAGTATGGGATGCATATATGATATATATATATTATATAAAATATGTCATCAATATTGTTTAAAATCATTTTTCAGCGTGTTTCCTAGCGCGATACGTTCGCGTCAAGCGCAAAAAATAGACTCGACGCCGAAACGATCTCTGCGCGGCGCTTCAGCCTCCGGTGTGACCCGCACACAGGTTTAACATGGAAGTGGATGGGAGCCAGCTGTTATTTAAGGCTTGGCGCTGCGCTTAATCGTCTCTTTGGCGTCGCTTCAGCGTCTGGTGTGAACACGGCGTTGGTAAATAACTCACATTGCGTCGCTTAACATACGTCACATACTATGTTGCTCTGATTGGTTGTAGGTCTATCCAATTGAGACAAGAGGCATTCTTTTTTCTGGTTCGGTTGAAACACGCCCCATAATCACAGCCCAATGGAACGGTATCAGACTCATATTCTGACTAGAATTGTGAGTATGACAACGTCACGCTACCTCTTCCCTGCTAACCAGTCAGAACACACTGGTTTCTGTTCCTGTTCTGTTTGACATTGTAGTATACAAAAATACGTACTCTTCACCTAAGTAGGTGAAGAAACATTTATTAAACACACTGACTAAACTTATCAATATTTTTTCTTTCAGAGCCAAACCCTACTAGGGGAAGACTTAACTAATGTGGCGTCAACAGAGACAATGTGTCTGAGATCCTGCAGATCTTCATGGAGACTCACTGTTATCAGACAGAGTCAGCTGCTCTGGCCCTCAGTCTACGAACTAAAGCTTTTCAGGCCCACAGTCCCTCTCAGAAGGCATCCATGTTTTCCTTTATGGTCAATAAGCTCTGCTGCAGTAAAGCTGTGATCAGGTGAGGGATCCATTTCCTTCTAATCCTCACATATCTCACTTCCCATTTATTTTTGCTTATATTGACATAAAACAATATTATGGAGGAAAAGTTTTTCAAAGTGTTGTTAAATTTGTGTTGAATGAGCCATTTTTATTTTGTAAAGTTGATTGCTTGCACAGTTTAAACAAGTGTTTATTATGTGCCTGGTGTTTAAGTTAATCTCTTTGCCAGAGAACAGAAAATAGTCACTTGTTTCTTTCATGAGGGCTAAAATTGTGAAGAGACAACGGATGTATTAAAAGGAATATGACAAATCATGGTCTGATGGATAGTTTCAAAAGGTTGCATCAAACTACGTTTCATTAATCATTAATGTCAGTCAGTCTACTGGCCTCACACTAATGACATCTTTTCATCTAGGACGACAGCGTGAACTATGCCAGTGTGGAGGAGCTCGAGAAGCAGATCGAGAAATTATGCATGGTAAATTTCACCCACATTCATTTTCTCGGGATGAGCAAGTTGATGAATTAAACAAATCCCATTCTACCTCTGTTTTGTGTCTCTTTAGCAACAGAGTCAGATCACACAGAAGCTGCTACACTCCTCTTACTCACAGCGCTCCATGATGATTGGACAGGACCGCTACAAGAGGCGTTTCTGGCTTTTCCCAGAGTGTGGCGGCATCTTTGTTGAGGGCATGGAGAGCAGTGAAGGTGAAACTCATACTGAAATGTACATTTGAATTGTTATGTTTTTGTTATGCACTTTGAGCAGATTTTTTTAAATGTTACTTAGCTATTGAAGAGATGAAGGAGATACAGGAAACGGCTCAGGTGATCAGAATAAAGGAGGCGCAGCTGGAAGAGAGTGAGATGGAGTGGGTGTCCCGCCCATACAGCCCCCCGCCTGCAACCACTGTGCAGGGACCTGCAGATGTAACAGATACTTTAGGGCCATATCCGCTGTGTTCCCCCCAGCTCAAAGGCAGCCCCTGGATAAGGCAGCTGATCATCCTTCAGGACAATCAGTTCACTAAGACAGAGACTATCAACACTGTCAACAGGCTTGAGACCCCAGAGGCCCTGTGTGACAAGCCACCTTGTGCCTTGTTCCCTGCTGTGGAGGCAGCCAAGACCAAGGACTACCCCAGACCTCAGCATATCCCTAAGGGTAAGACTTGCTCACTGCCAGTAAGCACAAGTGTGCCCAGACAGTCATGGAATACATGCTGTGATGACTGTCACTCAGCTTTACACCTGCCTTATGCTGCGTAAATGAAGCAACTGACAATACTTCTCTCTTTTGTTGGCATAGATGCTGCACGGCTGGTGGCGAGTGTCAGATATGCAGGAGCTGCACAGTCTGGTGGAGACGCTCCACAGTTGAGGCATCAGAGAGAAGGTCCTACAGAAACAGCTCCAAGAACGTATGGAGTATTTGACCCAGCTCTATGCAAACAGCGAAGATGGTGTGTCCACAACTCCTCTGCTCACTTTAATTCTCTTTAATACTAAACATAACGTAATTTGATATTTTCACGTCACCTGCTCCCAAATTAATATCTATAAATATGTTGCTTTTCATAGACAGTCATTTGCTGTATTGTTTGAATGTATCTATGGGGGCAGCGTTTGATGTGGCGAAGCTGGAGAAACACCAAGTGAGAGAGAAAACCGTGGCGAGTTGGTGTGTGGAGGAGCAGGCGATGGAGGTGGACATCCACCAACTGCAGCAGGTGGAGGTTCTGGAGAGCAGAGTCGTCTCTGCCGGTCTGCAGATCAAGGTAAAAGTATCCTCAACGTTTGTCTACGTTTTTACTTTAACATTGCAAGAGAGGATCTTTCGCAACACTTTTGCTAATTTCTCAGAGAAGGATTTATGGATCTTCGTGAAAAAAACGGGACTGGTATTTATGAGCGTGTGCAGATCCAAATAAAACTCCAGATGTAAAGAATCTAACTGTGGTTTTGTCAGGGGACATGTCCAATCATCCTTGTTCACTTATACATCTGTTTTCATAAATATCTGAAACTATATTAAAAGCTCAGCTTTGTCGACTGCTCATTTTCCTCCAGAGTTCTGCTGGCTGAGCTGGAGGCCCATCAGGACGCGCGGCCCTTTCTCACTCCAGTCAACCTCAAAGCCAAACCCTGGTACAAGAGGATCATTAAGAAGCCAATGGACTTCTTGACAATCGAGAAGAAACTCAGCAACAACCAGTGAGTTTGTGTTATACATACATTCATACATCCTTTATTTCAGTTACTTCTCTGATATGAATGCTGCCTCTGAATTAAAATTAAACTATTTCCAATCTTTGCAGGTACCTACATTTTGAGACATTCGTCATGGACGTCAACCTGGTTTTTGAAAACTGTGAGAAATACAATGAGGAAGATTCGACAATCGGACGAGCAGGACTGACATTGAAAGAATTCTTTGCCAAGCGATGGGCTGAGCTCCTGGGGCAAAACTAAAGCTAAAATATAGAAAAACACTTGTTTATACTTATCAATCGTCCTCTTTGGTGTCGCTCGCTTTCTCTTCGCCTGTGACCCTATATCTGTATGAGCTGCAATAAAGCTGAATGTACAATGTGAAAGAACAAACACTGTGTGTGTCCTGCGTTTGTGTCCTGCACAATATACTGTAAGAACCCCCCTTACACAAAATGCATGTTTGATCTCCGAGCCGTTCCTTTAACCAGTCTTGTCAGACGTCCTGCGGACAGACATGACACTGCGCTGGGCTTTAATCCAGCGGAGAGTGGGACGGAGTCACGGTCGTCTGGAGGCATCTCCAAACAACTGCAGCTGAAAAACTGGATTTTACTATGAATATAGTTGTAGCAACTTTTGTAGGTATATTATTTTTAAATGGTGGATGAGTAGCACAGATGACATAAAAGTTAAAAGTTTCCCAGTAGTAATACTATTATTAGGCAGAATCTCAGCCTTTTTAGCTTTGAGGATAATAAGTTTAATAATCATTAAAAAATATATTTTAAGGACGCTTACTTGAGAATTTACCTTTTTTAAACTTCTCTTCACTGGGAAGAATTTCCTTTATTATTTCACTCCGCTCCTGCTGCTTACTTACATTTCACAGCTTAGTTATGTGGTAGAATAAAACATGATCAACAAATACAATAAAAAGTGTAGAGTTGAGATCTGATAATATAACAGGATGTAAAGGAGCTCAAATCAGTTCAGACTGAAGCGCCGCGCTGCGCCAAGGCTGCCTAGCGCCGTTAAGTGATCGTTTCCGCGTTGAGTCTATTTTTTGCGCTTGACGCGAGTGTAAAATGATTTTAAACGATATTGATGACATATTTTATACGATATAAATGATCAAATATGCATCCCATTCTTTGAATTCCCCTTCTGTTGTCCTGGAGTTTTAATTTTACCAATGTCCCCCTCTGCCCATCCACTACAGCCACACAAGCAGTGATACAGATAAAAAGAGAGAGAGAGGGGGCTACGTATTCTCCCCATAGGCTTGAGTGGAGAATACGTAATTTACCCTCGACACCCGACATTTAACGGAGCAAACAGCAAAGTTCTTCAACATGGATGACATTAAATTCATAATTGAAGTGGAGAAGTACAGTGAGTTGTATGATCCTCGGAACATGTTGTATGAAGACAACACCAAAAAAGACAAATGTTGGGACGCTGTTGCTTAATGTTGGAGCAACAAGTAAGTATATGCTTTTAATCTACTGGATCAACGGGTGATATTATTAGCGCTGCCCGGCGGTTCAGCGTCGCTTCAGTGTCCGGTGTGAACAGCCAAGCGCCGGCACGCTAGGGATTAGCGCGGTGCTTTGGCGTCGTCTCCGCGTTCTCTGTTCCTCTTTCAAAATGAATGTGCTGTCGATGTATTCTAAAACAGATTCAATGTCAGCATCTACACATCTCAGCTCTCCAGCGGCAGGCATGTTTGTTGAAAACGAATTCAACCCAAGCGCACTTTGATGAAGTGGTTGATTACGTTACTGTATCATCGTATAAAGCCCGCCCTGAAAATCTGATTGGTCCGAACAGTTTCTGATCGGGCATAATTTCTCCCCAACGGAGCAACTCCACACCTAACTTCCCGACCTCAAATGTTGGGGGCGGGGCTAAGTTTGTCTGGCATCCAGGCTAGGAAGTCCATGTTCCTCCTGAGAGGCTCCACATCCGCCTTCATCCCTCTGACAGCTCCCATCTCATATAAGATCAGTGTGCGCCCCCTGGTGAGTGAACCTCCTGCTCCTCCTCCTCCTCTTCATCATCATCATGGTGACATTAGTCAACACTCATCAGCAGCACACAGACGAGCTGAGCTGCTGCTGCTTCTCTGCGGGCCTGCTCGCCACCTGCTCGGCCGATAAAACCCTCCGCTGTCCGGACACGGCTACGGGGTTCACTGCTGCTACTTCAGCGCCTGCGCCCGGAGCCTGGTCAGCTGATCCACAGACAGGTCCATCATGGCGTGGAGCCCGGACACAGGTGAGGTGGCCACTGAGCTGCAGCACCCGGGCCGCAGTCCGCTCCGGGTGTGCGCCCGCCCTGGCCCCAGACTCCTCCCTCCTGCTGGCTGGAGCCTCTGACAGTCACCGTGGTCCTCTGGGACTTCTCCTGCAAGACACTGCGCAGGTACAAGTAAACCCCACAGTCCCCAGCTCTGTGCTTAAAGTAACACTTCAAGTATTTAGTCACTAACCATTCATAATATGAATACATAAAAAAATGAATATAAATCTATATACATAAATCATACTGTAAACAACTGCCCAACTATATGTTCTTAAAGGTCCAGTGGGTAAGAGTCCGGTGAAAGGATCTAATTGAAAGAGGAAATTGAATATAAAACAATCCTAGTGATGTTTTCAATAGTGTGTTTCATCTAAATTGTACAAAATGTTATTTTCTTTACCCTAGAATGGGCCCTTTATATTTAAATACTTTATATTTGCATCAGGAGCAGGTCATGTTATTATACAGTAGCCCAAACTGGACAAACTTAACACCCCGAGCCTATGGAGTCTGCTTTGTGAGTTGTTGTTTGACTATTTCACTGCATCAATAAGTAAGATATATCAATCAA
This sequence comes from Platichthys flesus, assembly GCF_949316205.1. Taxonomy (NCBI): domain Eukaryota; kingdom Metazoa; phylum Chordata; class Actinopteri; order Pleuronectiformes; family Pleuronectidae; genus Platichthys; species Platichthys flesus. Next base: position 12,937,790 of record NC_084959.1, on the reverse strand, counting down.
TCAATCAATCAAGGATTATTAGTTAATAATTAGTAAAAAAGAAAAGCGTGAGATCCACATATGAGAATGTGGAACCAACAAATGTTTGGTATTTCAGGATAAAAGCACATGTTACTAAGCGATTATCACATAAGTGGCAGTTTAGTTTTGTGTAATCAACTGTTTGACTGATCTGTTGTCTCAGAATCAGTGTGAATGTTTGCTTTGGCCACATCTGGTACAACCTTCATCAGCAGATGGAAACATCCCACAACGACTATTTGGATCTGCCTTGATATATATTGTTTTGTAAAAACTAATGTCGAACGGGATCATGTGCCATCAAATTATTAAATATTCGTCAGAGTGAGCGGAGCACAAACAAAAACACATTAAAAATGTCTCATAGTAAGATGATGTTTGGAAAAGTGTAACCTGTAATCATTCATTAACTGAACCCATATTCCAAAGAAACATTAAAGTTAATTCAGGGCCGCATCAAATAAGGTTTAAAGTCATATTACTGCTTTGAAAAGATACATGTGGGACTAAAGAACATGAAAAACAATCACATCAAAGGAGCTGATGGACTAAGTTGATAAAATGGTGTCCTTGTATGTGCAAAATTATTCTGGCCCTCATCTCCTCAGGCCTGCTCTGTCCCTTCACTCTCACAGGTCATGTTAAACTTCAGTCTAATCCAAAATGGTTTTTAAACTGGTTCATGTTGTTCCCTCTACTTCACCCCCTTCCTGCTAAGCCGTGGTGTTTCCCACACAGATGCAGTTCAGTGAGCGAGGCCAGTGTCGTGGCGTGCTGCTACTCACTGTGTGGCCAGGTCTTCGTGACCGGCTGCACCAACGGCGACCTTAAACTATGGGACATGGACATCAGCCTCCTGCACGCCGAGAAGGACGCCCACGACCTGGGAGTCACCTGCTGCAGCTCAGCACCGCACCTCAGACCTGGTGAGTTCAGAGAGCTCGAAGGGTAAACTCAGTCAAACCACAAATACACACATTTCCTCTTAAATTCACTTGCGTGCAGATATTGAGTTGTTTTTTTCAACAATTCTGAATTGAATACTGTGATTCGTGTTGTTTGGAGAAAACAAACAACATGGACACATCAGTTTGGGGAACTGTAGTCATTCTCTTTCATTCAAATCAACACTGTCACTTTTACTGAGCAACAGCGCCCTCTGCAGCCTCATGTGGTGATTCATTCTGTAAGTATGTTCCCTGTAAAGAAAGAAATATATCTATCAACGTGTTGACTGGAGCTCTGACTGTGTCTCCCACTACTGAACTGAAACACAACTGAACGGTAGATTCACAGCTTCCTCAACTAGAAGAGCTGCTGTTGTTTCAAATTCACCAACCTCTGTTTAGGATTCTTCATATTTGAATAGTTTCCTTGCTGAATAATGGAGAGAAACTCTTTGAGGAACTATTTCAGCAGTAGTTCCACTTTGACAGCTGTTACTCCCGGGGGATCCAGTTCTGTCCTGTTCGTCTCATATAAAATATAAAATCCACTCACACACAAATAAAGTTTTCACAGAGAGCAGATTGTTGAAAACATCCTGTTGCACACTGTCTTGAATCATAATGTTCATTTTATGATGTTGATTTTGAATTAAAATTAAATCTAATTTAGTATGTAGTCCATTAGTTCAATGCAAAGTCAGCTTTCTTACTCCAGGAGTAAGAAAGCTTACATTAGGGAACAGGGTACAGTCTATGTCCTATTTGGAGATGACAGTATTTTCAAAATGAAAGTTTAACATTTAGGTTATTTTATATATTATTTTGTGAATAATTTTCTCTAAAAGTCCTTGTATTTTGACAAATCACTGTCTGTATTCATTGAAAGAAGCAAAGATTATGTTGCTGACATAACTGATCGATTTCATCAAAATAAAAGGGCTGTGTTAAATGTTGCACTCTTCTCCATCCAACATGCTTCATTTAGCATTCATCACTGTCAACCACATATTCTCATAATTTATAATACACAACAAAGCTAATAACATTTAGGGTATGAAGCGTGTTATGTTGGAAATTAGATGTGTTTTGTACTGTACTGGTATGCACCTTGCTGTTGGTGAGCTACCAGAGAATGATACAGTGACAAGACGGCAGAGAAGCCTATCTAAAGAATGTACTCAATCTAAATCCAAGCAGTCTAGTAGTATTAAACCCCCTGAAATGAAATGCACACACAACAAAACTACTTATAACTAATTTGCATACATATACACCTCTGTTTTTATTTGCAACCACTCACTGATACTTAAAGTCACTGATGGACAAAATGGTCATCAAGTGTCAAGTGTTTATTTTACAAGAACAACGAGGTACAAGCAAAAAAATCTGCATTAAGAATGTCACTGACATGAATAAGGGGGCAGCTTTGGCTGAGGGGGTAGAGCGGTCATCAAGGGCTGCCCATAGATGCACTGTATGAATGTGAGTGGGAATGGGTGAATGTCAATAAACTGTACTGTAAAGCGCTCTGAGTGTTCATAAAGACAAGAAAAGTGCTATATATATATATATATATATATGCAGACCATTTATACACATATATATTTATCTAAACCTCTGAGGTCAAAAACGTTAATTTTCAAGTCCAGACAGGTGTGTCATAGAGTAAAAACCTCAAGTCTTTCAGAGAATTTTATCTGGAGTAAGGAGCACAGATCAATATGCTGCCTCGACCGAGAGCAACCGGATATCTTCAATCTGACAGATGAACACTGGCCTTGATCCTGCCAAAGCTGCTCGGGTGAACAATCACAATTATGTGGAGGTCGAGGTGACAAGAGGTTGCCCAGCTCCTTTAGGGAATTTTCCTAAACCTACCTCGTAGTTTGGAGCCTTGATGTGGACTGTGATGGCGTCATCAAATCACCAACAGCTGATCTGTGGATGGTAGCCGTGGCTGCGATGCTGTGGTTACAAAGAAGAGAAGAAGTCGTCTTTGAAATCAAAATATGTATCAAAAATCGAGCCATGATTTTGTCTGCAACATAACCATGAACTTGAAATGGCCTTTACATTCTCTACCTCCATGGTCCATGTTACACAGGTGACTCCTCTATCTATATAAATGGAATGCAGGTCCTTCATCACTGTAGCCTTTTTTATGGCCTGTTGTGTAGAGATAGTGATGGTATCCACTTAAAAATCAAAAAAGCTAAATGATAACTTGACTAAATTGAATAGTGTTTGTATGATTAATCAATAAGGACAACAGATAGATCAACGTGATGATTCATTAAAGTGGAAGAATTTTCCATTGGGGTGGCAAAATGGCTCAACGGTGCCCCAGAGACCCCCCGGAACATGTTCACATTGACTGATCTTCACAAAAATTGATACACTTTTTATTTTTCTATGACAAATCTCAGTCTAAACTAGAGATATAGAAACATAATGGTGAACCTTAAACACAAGTCAAGTTTATAATTGAGGTTATGTCCAAAATGTGAGGTATAACCCTCAGTTATGACCTGTTCTTATGACCAACTAAACAATTAATGGATTAATTTCAACAATACTCGATATATTAATCAATAAGGAAAACATGTCAACCAACTGATTGATAGGCCATTGTAAAAACATTTTATTGAAGTAATTCAGTTTCCATAAAAGTGAGGTACTTTAATGTTGAAGCCTCAGTTAGGACCTGTTTTTATGACAAAGTAAACAGTTAATTGATACATTTTGACAATATTCCACCTGTTAATCAGGAGAACAGATCGACTTGATGATAGGATAATGGTCAATATGTTTTTATTTTAGTAATTCAGATGTTCAAAACTTGAGGTCCTATACCACTGTAGCCCCAGTTATAACCTGTGTTTATGTCCAACTAAACGATCAATCGATTCGTTTCGACTATAATCGATTATTATCGACTCAGCAACCGATAAGGAAGACATATGGCCAGTCCCCGGCCTCGTGTTAACCTTTATTATTGTGATCCGTGAGGCTCATCATCACATGGAGACAGCCTCCACCCCCCTCACCATCTTGCGGCCGCTGGTCGGAGATCTCCGCCCCAGTCATGTTGGGCTACAGCTCGGAGCCCGGATGCGCCGCCATGCCGCCTCTACCACGGAGCGAATAATGTCTCCAGCAACCTGCCCGACGCTGGAGGACTAGGAGTTGACTGAGGAAGTCTTATCCGGCGTTGGTGGGGGACAGAGGAGCCGTCTCAGCGGCCACGGAGCTTTGTTTTCTACCGTGTTTGTGAGTCGACCTGCCGCCGTGTAGGAACACTTGTGTGTGTGTGTGTGTGTGAGTGTGTATGTGAGTGTGTGTGTGTGTGTGCGAGCTAGCTCAGGCTAACGCTAGCTCCGAGTGCGGGGTAGTGACAGTCCGGCCGGAGGCGGGGAGGAGAACTGCGAGGTGAGACTGTTATTTTGATGGCGACTACACACACTTGAGTTGTAGGCGAACAGGAGGCCGCCAGGGAGATAGTATCACCCCGGGCAGGGCGACTCACACACGGGGCTCGGGCAGAAGCGGTGCTCCTCCGCTGCTCGTCAGATAGCGCGGTTTGTGCAGCGGGACGTTTGCTCGACGTTGTGGCCCGCGGAAGAGAAGCTAGGAGCTAGCTGCTAACTAGATAACTGTCCAGCACAGCCAGGGAAACTTTTCAGGTCAGTCACCCCCGAGCGGACACGACCCAGAGGTCGCCCCCCTCAGTCCGTAGCTGTGCGACTGACACTCCGGATTTATAAACCAGACCATGTTTTGAAATGACAAGTGGGAAGCGGAGGAGTTGACCACGACGTCCACTTGAGCTGACCCCGTGTCTGTGAGCTGCTCCCTGGAGGACACAGGTCCCTGGACTCTGGATCCCAGAAGTGTAGCCTTTTAAGAACTTCAGCGGGTACAAGCGACTACAAGTTTTCACTCTTTAGTTTGTGAGATCGCAGCCACTGGAAATCTCCTCCAGGCAAATTTGAAGCTCCTGTAACTGCTGTTAATGTTTGGTTATGACATGTACCTCATGTTTCAATGTGTGATCAGGATGTGCATTTCTTATTGTTGTTATTCCAGTGATCCTGCCAAGTGCTTTTTAAGCATTGTAAAAAGAGCTGTACAAATACAATGTATTATTGTTATAAGCACATTGAGATAGGGCAGGCAGATGCTTTAAAGTTGGGAATATTGCAGCATTTCACAAAATGTCTTTAAGAAATATGAAAAATGGGGGTAGGACTGGATGAGTATTTACGTCTCCTTTTTGGATATCATTTATTTATGTATTTCAAACAGTTGTTGTTAAAGTTCAGTTGCTTGCTTTGCCTTTTCATACATGCGGATATTTATATTTTTATTTCAAACATTCTACATATAAACCTAAATAACCTATTAAAATATTGTTGACCATAATTTCACAAACTGGTGGCACTCGGTAGATTATTTCAAAAACTTTATTTTAACCGTTGTTCTCTGTGACTTTCAGATCGAGACAAAAAACGCCAATGTTTGCATCAGCTCTGCAAAGCTAACAAGATGTCCGCCGATGAGGATACTGTCAAAACTGGCGGCCCACAGGCCAGCTCAGCTTCATTTATGCAGCTCTCAGAGTGCACTGGAGGGTACAGTGACATTTCCGTTATGGTGGAGGGTACCACAGCCACCCCTGACTTTGCGGCCGCGTGTCCCGTCCCGGGCACTGCGGCCTCGCCGAAACACACCAGCACGACCGACGTGCTTAGTCACTCAGACAATACTGCACCGAGAAGCAGAGGGAACGAGGACAACATCAGTCACAGGAACAGCTTTCATCATTCCAAACAACAACAACAACAACAACAACAACAGCAGCAGCAAACAAAATTAACGAAGCGGCGCAACACAGCTAGCTTCGGTTTCAAGCATCCGACATCTGGCAAGAGGAGACGAAGGGCCAACTCTGAGAGTGACTCCGTCCTGCCCACCAACTTCCTTCTGGGTGGGAACATCTTCGACCCACTAAATCTCAACAGCCTGCTGGATGAGGATGTGAACAGGGCCCTGAATGCAGAGACGCCCAAATCCTCCCCGTTGCCAGCGAAGAGTCAAGACCCCGTGGAGATCCTCATCCCCCGAGACATCACAGATCCGTTAAACCTGAACAGCGGGTTAGCAGACAGCAGCTTCATGGTGTCCCCCTTCAAGAGCGGTGGCAGGAAGAGACACCGCAACCGACACCATGGAGGAGCAGGAGGAGGTGGAATTTCACACCCACCGGTCAACCTCTCCGAATCGGGAAGACTTGAGGTAAAAACTGGCTGCTCTGCACTGCTTCCTGGTCTGTTACCCTCATCTTCTGCACTCGATGTCTCCAAAGAGTCAGACAGTGTCTCCAATATCACAGGAGAATCCCATGAGCACTCAGCTGACACCACAGCCAGCTGCAAGGAGGAGACAACCACTGTACCGACGGAGGATTCCGGTTCCTCTTTACTGGGAGGTCCAAACCAGCACGCAGGCAGACGCAAGCGGCGGCGCAACTCTGGCAAAATGGAGCTTCCGGTAACCCATTCTACCCCCGTTGCAAAGTCAGGATCTGGAGACAAGAGTAGCAGTACGGGGGGACAGAGATACTCTCAGTCTTTCCACACACCAAGAAGTGGTTCTAAAACAGGTCCGGGAGGCCGTCAGCACCAGCAGCCACGCAACCATAAAAAGGAGCAGCAGAAGAAGTTCCAGTTCGGGAACTACAACAAGTATTATGGCTACCGGAACCCGGGGGCCAGTGAAGATCCACGGGCGCGTTGGCTTCGTCCAGAATGGTTTGAAGGTAAAGAGGTACTGGATTTAGGGTGCAACTCAGGCCACATAACACTGTATATTGCCAAAATGCTAAGACCTGCCCGCATATTAGGTCTAGATATTGACAGTGGCCTGGTGCACGCAGCCCGAAAGAACATCAGACATTATCTTTCTGAGATGCAGACCCAAGAGGCCAGGCGGGCAACGCAGGAGAAAAAGAGCACTAAACAGGAGGAGAGGAATGGAGACGACAGTCGCACAGAAAAGAAGCACAATGAAGACGAGAGCAGGGACGAAAATGGGAAACCAGCGAAAGGAGAAAGTGGCCCCGCAGAGGCTGTAAATGACAATGACCCCCGTCGCACAGATGAGGCAGGGACCCAGAGGCAGGGCAGCAAAACAGAGGAAATGGAGCAGGAAGATCGTGATTCGGGCCCTGCGGATCCCTCTGTGAGCTCCTCTTTCCCCATGTCCCTGCGGATCTCAAGGGGGCCCATTGCTGCACCGCCCCTAACAGAAACATCCACCACACGGCCTGGGGAGTTCCCCTCAAATGTGTCCTTCATGAAGGTAAGAAGACGTTCTGTGTGTGTGTGTGTGAACATCTGGTGCAGGCGAATCAGGCTGCCATGTTGGTGCATCCTGGGAGCCTAGATGAAAGCATTTCAGTAATAGAATTCAGCATGTCGCTGCCTGCATTACGTCTGCAGTGCATCATATATATTCATTAAGACGAGGGTAACAGTGTGTCGTTAGCGCTTGAACAGAACTATTAGGAAATAAGAACGAGTTCACATTTTAGATGAAACTCTGAGTTGAGTGAGTTCACTCTGAGTTTTTGATAGAATTTGCGCAGCCACTCATCTCCCTGTAACATGAGTGATAATTGTATTGCATCTCAATGAAGGCTGGCACCATCACAGCACAGTCACTTATATGGTAATAACCTACCAGGCTATTGAATGGCCGCTTTGATTTGCATGCAAATTTAACTGTTGTAACTAAACGTTGCTGATATTCAAATGAGTAGAATCAAATGTGCATTCATCAGGGTTTTATAGATTTAATTCCATTCAGCTGTAGTTGTAGGCCTCCAACAGTAAGTGAATGAGTCACGTAGGTCTTTTAGGGTATTGATCAAAGTTCACGTGATTGGATTTGTTATTCTAGTTATTGGTTTCTTGTTTTGAATTATCAGCACTTTCTTAAAAAGACCAGTTTCTCCTCCCTCAATTTAGTCTATACAATAATATATAAATCAAGCATGTTGTTCAGAATCTCTTTAAGTCAGACTCCAAAATGTTGTTAATCAGAGTCTTTACAAGATCAAACTGAGCGTGCAGGGAATTTCCACTCGTTTGTCACCCATAGATCTTCTGTGTGTTGTATGTTGGTGTTTGAAGCTGCCACTGATGCTGGGAACTGAAGGATGGAAGCGACATAGAGGCAGCAGCCTATCATTTTCATGGCGTTTTTTTTAAGTTGGCCATTGACCTCTGCTTTTTATTTTGCCTCCCTTTGTCGAGGATGTGACAAATATTCCAACAGCTTTACTTTAATCGACATAAAAGTTTCTCATTAAGGGTTTTTGTTCCTCTAGTTTCAATGGACGTCTCTTCACTCCACTGGCCTTGTGCCTGCTGGCGGTGTGTAGGCAGCCGCATGAATGGGTTTGGAGCAGAAGCTGTAGTGTCTGGGAATGAAGCAGTAGAGATAACAGCCGTGTAGCACAGACCTTATCCTGTAAAGCAGTGAACCGGGCCCCTAGATGAACGCCTGAGCCCGCTCAGTCTGCACAATGCAAGATTGGATATGAAAGAAGAATGTCAGGCTGCAGAGCACTAGAAAGGTGAAGGGAAGCAAATTGAATTTGTTAGTTCCTCTCCACTAAAACCTTATCAATATAGATAATAAAAATATAGTGTCCGTGATTAAGAAAATAAAATTGATCATGGCTGTGTAATAGACCAAACTGCCTCTAAATAGCAACAACGGTGCTTTGCCAGATGTGATATTCCAAAATCTCTTTTGATGGTTGATCAATCTCCTTCTCTTTCTCCTCAACTTTGCTCTTCTATCATCTCTTATTCATTTGTATCAGTCCATTATAAGGTTCCCACTGTTTTACCTGACAAAAACCTTATTAGGAATATTCGGGATTTCTAACCCAGGCTGATGTGACCCAGTTACCAAAGACCCATATCACATTATCAGTTTGCTGATATTATTTTCTTGAAATCTGAACAATTTAATATACAGTACAAATAGGGTCATCCATGTCAACGGGACACGTATCTGAAGGGAGATATGGGCTAACCAAGTCAGAACTTTTTGACTTTGGCCTTATTGCCGTTTTTGTATTTTATTTCAACATTTTACCATCCCCAATGTAAAAAATTTACCGCACTATGAATGATTATAGCAATAAAAGTTAGTGACATTTTCACCAGTTATTTTGTAATGTCATCCAGACCTCCAGAGAGGTCAAAATACCAACATGTAGAGAAGCTGAGCGATAGCTGAGACAGTATCACAAAAACTGTGATGAACTCCATATAAATGAGATCTTGACTTTCCACTCACCTGTCGTAATAACCTCGATGTGTTTATGTTTCAGAAATAATCTTTACTTCATGACAGCTGTTGGACTAATTTACCCCAAAAAGATGTTTATCCTGTCAAGGTCCTGTTTTTCTCACTCCACCCCTTCTCTCCTTCAGGCCAATTATGTACTGGAGAGTGATAACCTGCTTCTGACTCAGCGGCCGGAGTATGACGTAATCCTCTGCCTGAGCATTACCAAGTGGGTACACTTGAACTGGGGAGACAATGGCCTCAAGCGGCTCTTCAAGCGAGTCTACAGACACCTCCGTCCTGGAGGCTTGTTCATCCTCGAGCCGCAGCCGTGGGAGTCGTATGTGAGGAGAAGGAAGCTGACGGTAAGAGACTGGGACACAGAGTGCATTCTGCAGCTTTCTCTTTCACTGAGAAATAACAAATATTTCTTTTCTCTCTCATGTGACAGGATAATATTTCCGGGCATTATCACAGCATCCACCTCAAACCTGACCAGTTTTCATCATACCTTATATCTGAGGTGGGCTTCACCAGTTTTGAGCACCTTGGGATCCCCCAAAGTTCAATAAAAGGTAACTCAACAATTTGTCAGTGCAAGTTTATAACTAACTTGTTATTCACCATCGCAGCCTGATGCCATCTTTAACTACTCTTTGCATTGTGACAGGTTTTCAGAGGCCAATCTACTTATTTCACAAATGACCGCTCCTGCCTTGAAGATCATTGAATGTGAGTAGCCTAAAAACGAGCCAGCCAGCTGCTCTGGACTGCAAGGAATCTTCGTGAGTCCTTAAGGGTTACTCCGGCTTTTTCAGACGCTGAAGAGGAAATGGGACCAGAAGTCGAATTAATTTTGTAAAGATGAGATCCGTTGAGAAGAGGCACCGATCAGAATTTTCTGTGACTTCAAATTCTTTCGGTATGAGATGAACTCTGACGGGAGTCTACAACGTTGTCCAACCTGGAGCCTGACATCATAGTTTGGCCAGACTGTGGAAATTCATCTGAACAGTTTCCACGTGCTAATGACGCCCCAGTTTGATACACAGCCATAACACATGTTTGAATACCTTTGGCCATATATCTCTGCTTTCATGACTTAATTCTGTGCCACCACGTTACCACACTGTACCATGTTAGGGTTGGGGGATAAGGCAGAATTTTCCAATGGGACACCATCACCATTTCAACTGGAAATAACCGGTGAATTCACCAGATTATCTCACTGTAAACCTGCAGTGGAACACAGGATTACAAAGCTATTAAACATTTACACGATGTCTCTGTAAAGCCCGCCCTCGAGTGCAGATAGAGGACACTGCAGGCTGATGGGAAACACAGCCCCATATTGCCAGCTGCCACTGATGGCACAGGAAATGTTCTCTTCGGCGTTAAGTATTTGGATTGGGGTCAAAGCTTTGCATCAGCAGGCACATTAATGCAAATTTGGGTGTTTTTAAAAGAGCCAGAGTCAATCAGTGGATCACTGATGGCGCATATACAGTATGTGTCCCATCTCCTAACCCTAATATGTAGTTTGTTTTGTCATTATTTTGCAAAATGGACCTTAGAGCTGAATTAACCCTAATCGGATACAGAGCTGTAAAAATATTAAACTCCTCATTTTGGATTAGACAAACCCGAAAGCTCTTAAATTGCTGAAGACCTTTGGAAAGAGGTTTGTCTAAGTGATGAAGATAATGATGCACTCAAAACAGCCACATTGGGAACAGTCTGGGAATTCCTGAAAGTTGTTGTGAATGCTGTTGTTTACTTCCCTTTATCAGCAACACATTTACCACTAAGTGATATTTTCTTTTGTGCGGCTTTAGTGAAAAAGGAGCTGTATAATGGTCGAGACAAACTGGTTGTTCCATCCAGTCTCCGCGAAGCTCCCTTTCCTCACTGTGTTACCAAATTGGTGCGTTCACTCAAGTGTCTCGCTTCCATCACTTCTGATTGGAGCCAAGGAAAACCAGTGTCTTCTGCAGAGTCCTTTGACCTGCCAGTGAATGTTGATTGCATCCATTCCCATTGCAGACAAAAACCAGATGTAAGCTGGTGTTAGTGGGGGGCTTTCATCAGCGGATAAGAGGCTATATAGTTCAACAGTACTCACTGTAATAGGAAAGTAGAATACTTAGTCTGGCTGCTGAAATCAGACATCAGCTGTAATTCTAAATCCGAAATTGACAAATCAGATTGAAAATGCTTGAAAAATAGTTTGGGCTGTTTTGAGTGTAACTTTACCTATTTAGGAAGCAGCAGATCAACACGTGGGTTCTCTGGGCCTATGCGATGCTCCACCCTAATGGTAGGGGGCACATTTGAGCTGCTGTGACACGCTGGTGGACTCTGCTCAAGATCATTCAGCACAGACATCACAAGGACTATTTTGCAAAGTAGAAGTTTGGCATGCAGTAATCTGTTTTCATTTTTTTTTTTTTTTTTTTAATGACAGTGAAGCCATAGCCCGACCTTACATGTTGTTTACAATGTCCTCCACAGAGTTCTGAAAAGAGAATAAAATAAGAGTGAAATTGAAGGCAGAGGCCTGTAAAGAGAGTTGCTCCACTGCGCGTCTTCAGTGCCGTGTAATCGTGACATATGCTTAGTTTTGCACAGTCTGATCATCACTGCTGGACAGGCTTTAATTCAAACAGCATCAGAATCACCTGAAGTACTCAGGTACTTTTTTTTAAGGCTAAAAGTAGATTCATTTCTGGAATCTATCCACATGAAGGTTTTCTTTAACCAAATTTGAATATAATTATGCTGTTTGTATTAAAGTGCAAAAAGATTTGATGTGTCTTTTCCTCTTGTTTCCTCGATGTGTCATCATCGCGTCTTTGGCCCAATAAGAACAGGTATGAGTTACAGGTAGTCAGGTTTGTTCTGTGACCATATCTTCGTAGAATTGGCTGGGGTAAAAAAATCTTCCTTTTTTGTGACTGGTTCAGTCACAGTAATTAGCACACTGGGGTAGGAGTTGATGATGATGGATAATTTCTATTTTAGTATGTGATCAATGTAAATTAGTTTTGAAGTTATGTTTTTACTGTTGCAAATATTTAGTTCAGAACTGCTTTTGTCATTTTTTTCAAGTGGATTTATTTTTTTGGACGTGTTTTCAAATGTTTGCTGCCAATTTGCATATTAAATCCCAGGTCAGAGTTTCCGTCTCCTTTAACGGATCAGTATCCAGTTCTGTCACAACAATTGAACATGTACATTGCAAAGGTCTGGTATGATTTGATTAGTTCTGTCCTGGCAGGCACATGGATTGTTAGAGTAGTTCTTTATTTTTTTTTCTAAACTCTGTGAAAGGAGTGTTTGTGTTAATGCACTTTCATTTCACTTCATTTGACATGTTCTAGAAATTTCTTTTTAATTCTTCAAGATTCCGATTTTGCATACTTTTTCCATCAGACTTTTTTATAACAAATTGTGGAACACTGATTAACCTACAAAACAAAGCTTCAGGTTATGTTTTGAATCAAAAGTGAATCGGACGCAGCCTCAGTTGGCCCAACAGACACGGCACCAAATCACACGTCTCTCCTAAGCTCAGACAATCGGATTCTCAGGCTTAGATCAGCCCACTGCTGTAGTTTTAAGGGCGTTTTGCATTCTGTTTTATTAACAATCTTTCCTTTTCGCAGGTCACATAATAAGCATTTTATTTGAAAGATGAATTGTTTAAAGTTCATTTGGTTTTGCCATTGATGTTAAAGATTGCACCTTACTGTCTCAGCAGTGGTCTCCCACAGATTTCAACCCTGGGCCTGACTTGTCATGTCCAGGTGTCCAAGTGAAAGGATGTCTTTGCCGAAGATGTGAAATGGCATGTTGTCATATGGTGTTGATTAAAATCTTTGTACTTCCCTTGAAGTTTTGCACAAAGTTGTGCCACGTCCTAGATTATATTAACTTTCACAAAAACCTGGCTCTAAGTAGCCTGACACCCTCTCAACAGGATTGGATGCCAGTGAGGAATATAACTACAACTATTTCAAAACCTATCATGGTCCGGTCTCCCATTTCAGGTTTTAGTATCCGTCACAATTTTGTGCAATATTTGCTCTTGAAATCTGTTTTCATTGACAAAAATTTATGCCACCATAAGTGTAGGACAGATTTGAATTTGAGAAATCTTTTATAGTTTTGAATGTGAACGATTTTGAGTCCAAGTTTTCATGTTGCAAGGAAAATAATAGGTTAATATGACAAGGTAAATTTCAATCAAAGTTAACCATATTTAGCTTTTTATTCTGTTTCATATTTGCAACTTGAAGACTGGGACCCATTTCAATACTAAGTTAAATGAATTGCAGCATTTTGTTATTTGGCATTTGACTGAGAGAAAGCGATGTTCTGGTGTTTATTTAACAATGTGTGGTAATCCTTATTTTTAGAGATCTGTGGATGCCAAAGAAATTCAATAATTATGTTCAACACTGATTACATTTTCTAAATTCTAAAAACTTGTAGCTACAACCTGATAAGATTTCTGCAGCATTGCAATGAAATGTCGATAAAATATTTGTCCGGAAACACTGTCATACTTACAGTTTGCCCACCTGCTTCTCATTTTCTAGACCTTTCATAACATCAAAATCCATAAAAACTAACAGAGAAAATTGTAATCTCTTTGTAGCACAACAGATGCATAAATTCAAGGCGTGCATGACTTTTAACAGCACTAAAAAGTCACCTCTTCATGTTGAATTTGCACTGATATGACTCGAGGGTATTAAACTAGCTGAGTAAACCTTTTGCGGTTCAAGTTGATGTTTTACATGTGTACCTTTTACTAGGATCAGATTAAAAGAAACTGTTTGAATACAAATATCAGTTCTGTCAGGGAAGCTTTTAATTTTCATGCCTCTGAACAACAACAAGATGTATCTGAATGTTTCTGTGTTCAACATCATCAATGATTAAAAGTGGTTCCAGATTTTGTGGTTCAGTAAGTTTTTATTTTGGGGTGGAAGTTGGTCCAGACGTGGACTAGTTTATCTTTTATGTATGAACGACTCTTATCAAATTAAGTGTTGTACTCATCGGTACCAGGTCTATCTTGTGGCCTGTTGGGCTGCCATCTTTTCAGCCCTACAGCTTTTTTACATGTTGCTTCTTTCCAGAAGTACTGTTGTCATAGTGACCCCTGGTCTGCCCAGAACTGTTCTTACTGATGTGATGATAATCTGTAAGGACGTTAGCAAACTCCTTTTTGAAGATTAAATCCACCCCCCTCATCTGGAAACATCTGGAAGTGCGGACCTCTCATTGACCCCTGCCAAATAGAAAATTTATATCCTGTAGTTTATGTTTCATATAGAGGCCGACAAAGACAAAGGCCGACAGTCCAAAGTTTGTTTGGAAAAGGGTGTGGACAGAGGACACAAAGGCCCAAACTTGCAAATGATATTACCAGCCAGTACAATAGTTTATCAGGCCTTGGAAATAGGCTGCACAATAGTTTGCAGGTGTTTCTTCTGTTGTCTTTAACGGCCACTGTTAATTCCTTCACCTTCAATTTCTTATACTTTCTCAAATTTATCATACCATTCACATTGGTTGAAAAAAGTGCACATTTTAAGATGAATTTTGAAGCAAAAAACAAATAATGATTTCTAAAGTAACCAAGCTCAGACATTTTTAGCACGAGGAAACATTTTCTCTCGATTGATTCCACTGAAGTTAAACCTGAATGGGAAAGACTTCTTCAAATGAAAGTCTGTTTTTTTCTCCTAATCACCTGGTTAATCCGTGTGGTGTCAGCATCCTAAGAAAGGCCTTTCGAGTGCAGACTGTGGGAATGAGGGATGGAGATCTGTAAATGATCTTTAAGAGAAGTTATCCTCTCTTATCCAGAGGCCACAAAACAATCTGACCTGAGCAAAGACTGTTTGTTTTCACCTGACATTTTACATCACGAGGGAAAATGACCAAGAAGCAGAAACATTATTGGAAGTTCTAAAAGGATCTTGAACACTCAGCCATCTAGTAACATAAAGCTGTTTTATTTAATTTACCTCTTAAATTCTGAACGCCAAAGCTGAAGTTGCCCTAGTTTGCATTTCTATCAGATACAGTGCAATTTAAATGGACTGTACATAATGGAGGAAAGAAAGTACATTTGATGCTGATGCCATGTTTTTAATAATGGATTAAAAGCAATCAATGATGCCAAACAAATAACACACTGAATAATAAAGTAAAGATGCCATTGAAATTTACATTAAAATCAAGTGTCAGTTCTCCGATTGTTTGATTTAATCATTTTTAATTAAAATGTTTAAAGATGCAATGAAAAATTACAGTAAGAGACCAGTGCGATGCTAAAACGTCCAGTTAAATAACCAAGTAAGATGATCAGGTTTGAGGAGCTGCACAAGAAAACTTCAAACCAGAGCTCAGATAATTTAAGCTGCGATGTTAAAAGTCATATAACTTCCCTTCAGTTTTAGATTACTGCTGGTCCCTGTGATTCATTTGTCATCAACATCGTCAAACCCTGATTTCCCCACAGTAACACTGGTCTATACAGTTCATGCATCCTGGAATAATTATCCGTTCCAAGCTGTTGCTGTCTGTTGCTTTGTGAAGACAGAAAGCCTCATGTAAACAGGTTTGTGGGGGTTTGCCCCTTTGTGGCTTGGTCACGCTCCGCTGTCTGAATAGTACAAAGATTCAACCCAGATCACAATGCAGGGCACAATACAGTGGCTCCTGTTTACAAATAGCATCCATGCCTTTAACACCTACCTGCCCGGGCCAGTCATCAACCATCTTCAGATCCTGGATCAGTTAGTTCAACGTATAGCAGTCAGAGGGATAACAAAATGTTTGACTCTCACTGTGGAGCAGTTTTTATTATTTATTACAACAGCCTTTTTGTGGGCCTGTGTTGGTGTTCCCTCAAACTGAGGTCAGTTTTTAAGCAGACAGTTGTGTCGCTTCCTGAAAAATAGAAACAATCAATTTACCAGCAACGACATTTGACCGCCCGATGATCGGAGACGGGCCCGGCGATGGGACAATGAATCGGCTTTGCGATCGTGACGTCGTCCGTCTGTTCCAGACAATGTTGTCCAGACCGACAGAATGGTGAGATAACATAAACAGAGAGTCATAACACTTCATTCACAAAAGCTCTATTTCATCAACAGCTATTTAGGTCAGTCACTTGACCATTATTGTGTCCTGTCAGTGCAGCGCTGAGCGACAGCATGCCAGACTCCACGCAGACTGCTTTCCATGCTTTTATTCCCCCAAGGTCAAGCCAAGTGTGCAACAAGCTCCATTTACACGCTGTATTTTAGACCTTTTCTCACATGCAAAGTAACTGGTTTACTTTGCATTGCATTTGGGACAATACGATCAAATCTGAATGTGTGGACCCTCTGTGCTAAACAAACCAAACACCAGTGCATCTGTTTCCCTGCATTTATTGGCATTGGCACTGCATTTCAGAGAGAAGGAATCAACTGTTCACAAAGGCTGTGTTATGAGACATCATTCTGTGAGGTACAGGATCAGCCACAAAGTGTTTCAGGCAGCAACATGAGTAAATGAGTTAGGTTCTTAGTACAGCATATAAAGTCCACTTCAAAAGCACTCGGCGTCAGATCCAAGAGGGACTGATCGACAGCAAAGATGTCAAGATGGTTTATCTGGAGAAAGAAGGCTGTGCCGGCTGCCAGGATCCCAGCTGCGTGAGCTGAAGATGCCGGCCCTCATGCCGGGACACCTTGCAGGAGCTGCTAAGACCGTATAGCACAACACCTGGAAACGAGCACAGGGCGACTTTAGAGAATCTCATAAAGGTTCTGTCTTTCTTCAGAATAGGTGTTTTTCTTCTGCTGGAAGTCAGGCAGAAAAAAACACAAATATGAAAGGGCTGTGTGCAGGTCTACCTGTATCTCCGAGGGCAACCGTGATGACCGACGATGTACTCCTGAGCATAGCAGAACCGTCTGCAGAGTCCTCTATACCCACAAGTCCAGTACTGCATTTCTGGATCATCGCCTGTCGATAGAATCACAAACATGTTCCCATCTGCTGATCTATACTGACTCTACTTGATAGTGCTTTTCATAAACTGCAATCCCAATCAATATGTTAATATCGTAAAGAAGTTAACATTAGCTGTCATGTTGTCTGTCAGGCCCCGTTGGAGAACAGTGACGTTTGAGCATTATGATTTGCTTGATCTCACACAGTAAGAAAATGGGTGTGTTTCATTTCTTACCCTCTCCGACTGCAAGCATCAGGAGAAGCACCAGGAGAACCAAGCTCAGTCCCTTCATGTTCGGGCACCAATAAGTATTCAGACACTGCTGTTGACAGGCTGATGCTGCATTTATACAGCATTTCCATCACGGGGGAGGAGTCCGTCCGTCGTGCTCTGTCCAAATCACAATAACAAAGTATCGCTGAATGATGGGAGTCTGAGGGCTGAGGGTCAGGACTATCAGCTCAATTTTTACTGTCATTTTCTTCCAAAGAGGAAAACAAGTCTTTATTTAGTCAACCTAATTAAAAATAAGGGACAGTTCTTTTCTCAAACACACCTCTATGTCTGGACAGAGGCTTGAACACAGACCACAAAGAACCCCCTATGTTATAATTACTTGGTGAAGTACTAATCTGTTTGATTTAGACTCAGTGAGCAGCACAATTCTGTCCCACTGTGTTTTCAGGGCCGCCCTCTGTTCGTAGACTGCTCTGCCCACATCTGAATATGCCAGTAGTTCATGTGCAATTGCTGATGCTGTGAAACTACAATCAAACTGCACAAAACACACAACTCTAGTGACGTGGGATGGGGGATTGTTAACAAAACAATAACAACACAACAGATGGACATGCACTTGTACAGTATGCCCCCTAGTGCTTATTGTAAATATATTTGTTTGATTGCTTATTTTATTTACCAAAAATCAACTTAAAGGGGGAAAAAAATGATCAAATCTAACACTTTTCCTGAAGAAGAGCAAAAACTCACTCAAGCAGTTGTCTCACAGCTACTCAATAAGAGCTGGGCAATACAATTATTATTGCAATAATTTTTCACTATAAAACAAAAGCCGATTGCATATTGATATAATTCTGTGATTTGTGCAAACACAATGAAGTGTAAATTAGGTATTTATTATTCAAACTTACAATAAACAACTAATTTGAATGGATTTCAATAAAAACTTTAAATTTCATTTATTTACTTCTTATTGATGAGAGAGAAATGGAGAGAGTTGTTTTCATGGCTATAACAGAAAAGTACACCTGTCCTTCTCTGTTGTGTACTAAATGTACTGCAGCAGATAGATTGATAGATAGATAGATAGATAGATAGATAGATAGATAGATAGATAGATAGATAGATAGATAGATAGATAGATAGATAGAAATGTGGAACCAATAGATTTTACATGTTTCATAATGAGTTTTTCTCCTTAAACCCCTAAAACTCGTGAAATAATGTGGTCTAGAAAAGCTCGAGCCCCTTTAACTGTAATTGTGTTATTTTTCATTTGGTTTATTAATGATTAACTGCATTTTTTTTTCTTTTGTTCTACAGCTCTTTATTTTCGTGTCTGTTTTATCTTTGCTTTTCATATATATATATATATATATGCACTTGTCCTTTCTTTTCACGGTGCAGTATTTGGATTAAGTGCCATAATACGTGTATATTTAACATTGTTCAATAACGAGCAAAAGGCTGGGAAGTGTTTTTCTGTACAGAAGGGGGCGCTAAAGTTTTGTCAAGCAGTTTACTTCACCTCTATTTCCACGCGGCAAAGAAAAGCGTGCTCATGTGCGCATGCGCAGCTCGAACAGCTGCAGTCCACAACAACAGTCTGCCCTAAACTTTCCAAGATGGCGGACCTCCTTGGTTCGATTCTAAGCTCGATGGAGAAGCCTCCGACTGTCGGCGACAAGGAGAGCCGACGAAAGGCTCGAGGTACATAGCGTGTTCCCTGAATAACGACCAGTGTTGCGGTGGTTTGAAACTGTCGCCATGGCCGTGATATGAGGCCCAGGAGTGTGTTGAGTACGGACCGGACAGGAGTGGGCACTTTCTGCTGCTGCTGCCACCGGGTCAAGTCAACTCTGCTCCGGGTTTAGCGCCGCATGCAGCCGCGCATGTCCCGCAGGACACAGGCAGCTACTGGTGCTGGAACGCTCTAAACAAACAGCACCGGTGATGTGTCGAGGTCGAGCACTGTGTGTTTACCCCCCGAGCTGTAACCTGAACTCAGCCTTATTTAACCTGGTTCACTGTGGAGGGTTCAAAACATGGCACACGTGTGAGCCGCTGCAGCCTCCTCCTGGTTGTACCCCCGAGGGGAGAGGTCGCTCCTCAGCAGCGGCTGTGCTCTGCCCTCCACACAGCAGCCTCCTCTGACCCACTATCTGTCCCATTCCCGATCAGGGATGTGCTAGTGAAGTCACTGATCAGACCTAAGCTAATCTGCTAACTAGCTCTGGCCACGGGGAATTAATCAGCGACAGAAAGAGTGTGTAAAAATATAAGTGAATGCTAGTAATCTAAATAAAAACGTATATGTTTATATAATTCCTAGCTTCTGTCATTTGTAGTCATAAAAAAAATAAAAGATAGACGATGATTTTGAAAGGTTCCTTAGGGCTTTCTCACAGCAGCCATTTTGACCTGAAACAGAAGGTAAACATAGATGTTGCTAATCACATGTTCTTTAATACAACAGAACTTCCATTGGTTTATTACTATACTCTACTACTATATTCATTCATTATAAACACGTCTGTTTATCTACTATCTACTATTTCAACCACCTCCTGTAAAATAGATCTGTGGCTCCATTTTTATTTATTAAAAACTGCAATAACCCCAAATTGTTATATGGCACCAAGAAAATATTAGAAACTAGGAATTCCTAACAATATTGCCAATAGGGCTGACTGTAGTATTATGAAAAATAAACAACTTTTAAGTTTTTCAACTTGAAAAATCCAATATAATGATTGATGGATCAAATCAGCTGATATGAGCTTTACAAAGACTTATCTATATGTTTGCAAATATGTGCTGATATGAAAAATTGTATTTTAAAGTGTAAACAATGCAGAAAAGAGCTGCTCTAAAGAAATTTTCTTGATTTTTTATTTTAAAAATTCAAGTTGGACGTAGTTGGTTATATTTGTGTTAAGTTTTGGTTTTCGACTTTAAAATATCAATCCTTAAATTTCAAAGGATTCAAAAATTAGTATAACACATTTTCCCTCCAAAAATAGCGGTATTTGGCACTGGCCCTCAAAAATCCAATTTTTCTCAGGTTTCAATCTAATGTAGCCAGATCTATTTCATTCAGGGTTGTTAAAATGCTTATCAATAAAATATTAGAGGATGTGCCCGCTCCGACAGATTAAAAAAATAAAGATTAGAGTCCCTCTGTGCTCCAGACGTGAATGATCCGAAAACATTGTGGGAAAGAAATCAGTTTCTTTAGAACCCATTTTGTGAATTCAGTCTTTAAAAATACAATTACGCCGGTTGTGGCTGTAAGACTCCATGAGCTGTGTTTACAAAACAAACCATTTCTGCTATTGGACGTAAACAAACCTCAACTTTAACCTCTGCTATTTTCAGAGCAAGCAGCCAGACTCAAGAAGATGGAAGAACATGAGAAAAGAAAGAAAGCTGAGTTCAGGAAAAAGGTAAGAGTCTATGTGTCACATCTAATGCAGGCTGAATTTAGTTCTGACACGACGCTGCTCTGCCCTGGCTTCATCACTGCTAGTATTCCTCACAGACTTTCTCTTCCCACATCTCTTGATTAGATGGAGAAAGAAGTGTCGGAGTTCATCCAGGACACTATTCAACAGAAACGAAAGTACAACCCTATGGGGAAGCTTGAAAGGAGTATATTGTAAGTAGTTGTCAGTGCATAAAATAAACACTGTAGGGCCAAAGAAGGTGTTTTTGTCACATGTTCACGACTGTTTTGCATTTAATCTCTTCCTGCCTCATAGGCACGATGTTTCCGAAGTGGCTGGGCTGGCTTCTTTTTCCTTCGGGGAGGACGAGGAGAGTCGTTATGTCATGCTTTTCAAGAAGGTCTGAATACTTATTAGTGTTTGATATTTGAATAAACTTGACTATTGGGCTCTATTTACCAAAAAACACAATGTGTAGTAATTTGGCTGTTTTCAACCTTGTGCCGTGGCAGGAGTTTGCGCCATCGGATGAGGAGCTGGACGCTTATCGCAAAGGAGAGGAGTGGGATCCCAAACTCGCAGAGCAACGACGAAAACTAAAAGTAAGACTGGACGCTCACTCTTTGTATTTACACAGGTATTATGGGATGTCTAGGGGCCAGTATTGAATAGCAATGAAATTGGCTATTGGCAAGACACCCTGCACCTCTGTCTTCATTTTGCTGTCGTGTAAGTATTTAATTCTTATCAATGTAGATAAATAAACATCGTGAAATATTTGTTCCACTATAAATATCCCATAATCTTCTTACCTTCACACCTACACTACATTGGACAGCAGACAGGTTGTAGCTTTAAGAGAAAATAACCAACAAATTAAAATGTATTTGGATGTCACAGAATAACAGGGAAACCTGCCATAATGTAGGGACATGGACAGCCACTCAGGGAGAAAACTTATCCAAGGAGGCACCAGTTCCCCCATAGATACACAAAGAAACACAATCACAAGACATGTTGTGTATTTGTCAAATTATAGGAGCAAGACGCACTGGAGGTGGCAGTTTCCAGTGAGACGAAGAAGACAGAGGTTCCTAACTCCAACTACAGAGACAAGTACAGTCACCTGATCGGCACCTCGGCTGCAAAGGATGCGGCGCATACTCTAGAGGCGAACAGCACTTATGGCTGTGGTGAGTACATCACATGATCAGTTACATTTATCTGTTTCATACAGAAGTGTGAAAAATGGTTTATTCTAAACTGTAGCATCCTAGCAAGGTGGTCATATGTGTTCACCTCCGAATGTCTGAGTGATCAGACCTCAGATGCGACCACAATATGTCTTGGGTGCGTAGTCACCAGTACTCTGCACTTTTCACTTGTGATCAGATCCCTCAGGACAGATGTTGGCACCAGGTCCGACCGTGGTCACAGAAACACTGTACTGCTTCGCCTCCACCCCTCTTTTCATTTACTCACCACATTTGTCCTTTTCTCTCCCAGTACCTGTGGCCAACAAGAGGGACACTCGCTCCATAGAGGAAGCCATGAATGCGATCAGAGCAAAGAAACGTCAGAAGCTAGAGGACGACACAGGGGAACGCAGCAGCACTTCCTGAGTCCCCACTGTTCCTGATTTGTCTGCTGTCGTGTTGGTGTGTGTGTGTGTGGGCGCAGTGGTGCGTCTGTTTGAACACTCTTAATTCATGCTGTAAAAATAATATCCTTCTCTCCAGACATTTTAAAGTTTAATTATTATGAGGGGCAGCAATTATAGTATGTTTGCCTCTCTTTTACTGAGTCTGTGCTGAAACCATTATATCCTGTGTAATTGGAGATTGCTTGGGTACGTCTGATCAAGGAAGTGGATCACTCTACGTTTGTGTAACGATTTCTCGTGACATGTTAGTGTCTGTTATCAAGCCTCGCACACACATGATTGGATCTCATATAATAGGAACGTTTTTGACTTACAAAATAGTACAACTGGATAAAAACATCTGATAACTTCATGCATGATTTTTTTTTTAACTTAGGGCTCTATAGATAGACAGTCCAGAGTGTGATCAACATTTTTGATGCACATGTGCATTTGTAGTCCTGTAGTGACATTTTAATAACAAAGTATTTCCAGTTTTGAGCTTTGTCAGGACCTGATGACGCTTTGAAATCAAGGTTTTAGGCAAAGCATGACGGAAAAGTCCCACCGACAATGTTCCTAAATTGCAGTACAGTTTTTAAAAGGGAAACAGCAAGGTCATCCATTGATCCGTTTTTGTTTCTCTAACCGTAACCTGTTTTAAAGTTGGATACAAGCTTTTCCTCCATCGCAACTGGAGCCCCATTTTAGAAAACACTGCTGTGGGTTTTAGGAATCTGATTGTTTCTCTCCATCTGCACTGACTGTGAATCAAACTGTTTAGTAAAAGGCTTTATTATCGAGCAATGCAATGTCCTGCAATGGGCAACATCGCAGGGAGCGGGATTGCCAGGCTCCTTGTTGGGATATGGGTCATTAAGTTTTACTGTCTTTTTGTTTGTCGAGGGGTTCTTGGCATCTTGATCGTCTATTTTAACATGGTTGCACTGTTTTATCCCTAATGTGTGTCAATAAACAGTATTATACCTGTGCCTGGATGTTGACTTCATTTCTACACAGCCGAATCGTTCAACTTTAGCTCTTCATTGATGATCATTGGATTTTTTTTACATATTTTACTTAGTAATTACAAAGGGCATGAAACATAAGCACTTTATAATATACATATTAAAGTGGATTGGTTGGTTTCATTAGGGGACGTCTATTTTAAGGTCCTGCTTCACTCCACGGTCAGCCCTCTGCCTGTCCAGATGTTGTGACGCCTCTGTCCTGAGGGAGGCGCCAGAGATCAACAGAAATACCGAGGTTTTCTTATTATCCCTGTTGTTTCCCACTGTCCTGCAGAAACATATTTATTGCGCACAGGAGAACGAGTCGCGCACATGTACAACAAAAAATGAAGGCCATGCTTTTGCTCCTCTTCATCATTTGGTTTGCAGATGCAGAGCTGAAACCCAGGAAAGGTGAGTCATGACCCTGCTCGTGGTCTTTCTCTCTCCGCTGCCATCAGAGGTTTGGGGCTAAAAATAAGAGAAAAGCTTGAGAAATTTAGACTGAAGTGAAGGACAGCTTTATCCGACTTTACCAAAAAGATGATCTCATACATTTAACATCCTCTGTTGTTCTAAACACAGCTTTGGTGTTTTGTGTAATAAGTTGTTGGTCAGAGAAGCATTTCAAAGTGGAACCCTGCAGTTTGTTTGTCTGAACAGTCCCAGGGCCAGTTGTGGGATGTAAATAAGTACCAGTCACTTTCGTTTCTTAACTTAAGTAAATATTTCATGTATCTGTACTTTACTTTTTTTATAGCAGCATGTATTTTTTTTTTTTTTTTTTTTAACATGAATCAATAATGACAGGAGAACTGGTCCACTGATCAAATCAGAGTATTCAAGTAGATAAGTTAACGTGATACCTTGACTTTAGATATTAGTTATTTATTTAAATGCATTTTTAATAGAAGGTGATACTTACTAAAAAAATGTCAAGAGGAAAATTAATATTCTCCTGTTAATATTTTAAAAGCAAGAAGTACCTACTCACTGTTACTCATGTAAAACAGTCAATATGGTACTTTTTCTTTTAATATTTTTAAATATATTTAGTTGCAAGTATTTCTTACTCCTTTGTACTCATGTAGAACAGTTAATGTGCTACTTTTACTTTTAATATTTTCAGCATATGTAGTAAGTACCATTTACTAGCTTTTACTCAAGTAGAACAGTTAATGTGGTAGATTGTTTGAGTACTTACTCCAGCACTGCATTATGTTCAAGCCAGATCAGTGGTATTTGTAGCTGTGCAGGTTTTTCCCTCTTCAGTTTAAAATACTTAGAGCTGATTGTTGACAAAATGACAAATGTTTAGTCAGATTAGTTCCCATGTAAATGCTTCTGTTTATTTGCACCACATGTGCCTCAATAGCTCGTCTGTCTCCTCTCTGACACGCAGGCTCTGCGGTGGTATGTACTTTTAAAGACAAGACATTCAGCCCAGGAGACAGCTGGCATCCCTATCTGGAGCCACTTGGATTTATGTTCTGCATGCGCTGCCTCTGCACTGAGGTAACTGCTGATGATTCAGTTTCTGTAATACTGGTTTAGAGGTGGGTTGGTATCCCTGTGCTAGTAAACCGGTGCTGTTCTCTCCCAGATAGGCCATGTGAAATGTAACACAATCAAGTGCCCGGCTCTGTCCTGTGAGAACCCAGTGGCTGTGCCTCAGCAGTGTTGTCCGAGGTGCACAGGTAGGTCTCCCCACGCCTCTCCAGGCTTTTTGACAGAATCGATTTCTCATCTCTGTGACTTCAAACTCTAATCATCTGTGTGTGTGATGTGCTCTCCTCAGACGGGCCCAGGATCCCTGCAGGCCTGAGAGCATCAGTGAAGTCCTGCAGGCACAATGGGAGTATTTATCAGCCGGGGGAGACCTTCACCAAGGTCGACCTCTTTCCATCCAAGCAGAGCAACCAGTGTGCCATGTGCTCGTGCTCCGTAAGTAACAGACAACTTACTGCTTTTGTTTAAAGTAAATTAAATGAAACAAAAAGAATCATCAAGATCAATTTATTTAACAGTGTGAAAGAAAGTGGAAAATAATTCCTGGCTCTGGCCCCTGATCTGGATCCACAGTAACATTCAATATTCTTTTGTCTAATAACACATCCTTCCTTCAGTTTTAGCCTAATTCTTTTAGCTATCAAACAGAGAGACAGACAGATGGACAGAACGCAGATGAAAACAAAACAAATCCTCAGGTTTGTTTGCAAGGAAACATTTTCGGACCGTGAATGTTTTCATTCTCTCACAAACCTACTTTGATTTATATCTGCTCTTTGAATCTTAAACAACTCTAATCTATTCAAGCACAAACCAGCACAGGTTTTAATGTCTAAAAACCAAAAAGAAAAACAAACATTTTTAAATATTAGCTGTGATCAAATTATAACCTTTAAAGATTACTACATATGCATGAAGAGCAATCTCTGCGCACAAACTTACTCCTGCCAATGATGTGCAGTCAAAGTAGACATGCATTGTTGTAGCTCATGTATTTCTAAATCCTGCAGCCGGTGAAAGCATCTTGCTTTGGTTTGCGTGTTGGCTTGGCGTGTTTGTGACTGTCACCAGAGAACAGATGAACTTCTTCATATATATAACAAAAGGCAGATACTGTAAAAGACACAGAGCCAAAGCTGAAATCTCCCTGGACCTGGACGTCTCCGCATGTTTTCTACGTCTCCAAGGAGACAAAACATGAAAATGAACTCAACAAAAATACTTGTAAACATTTTAGAACAGTAGAAATTATGTTTGTTGTGATATTTTTCTTTAATTTATCTCTCTGTAATAACCTTTAGAGGTGGTTCAGGTAGTAAAGCGGGAAGTCCATTATTCATACAGCTGCTGGTTCAACTGTCCTTTATTCCTGACTTGTTTCCAGTGAGCCAGCCAGCACCTCGCATTCAATCTGCCAAATAATCCACATCAAGTCTTTGACGATTAATTGCAATATATCTCATTCGATTTAAAGTCGTGAACATTAAAAATGAGTCCACATAAGCTGCTGTAGAGAGGCATGCAGAAACCTGGGAGAGCTTCAGCCTCACCTCAGCTTCAGCACATACTTGGACAATGTAAAAGATGAGTGATTTTCCCTTCTCCTCTCTCCTCAGAATGGAAATATCTTCTGTGCTCTGAAAACGTGCCAACCAATCACCTGCTCCTCTCCAGTGTCAGTTCCAGATACCTGCTGTTTGGTGTGTAAAGGTAGTCGAACTCCAAGCGCCGGGCAGACGAAATGTCTTTACTCTGTTTCCAACCTGGAACAATAATCCCTTTTAGGAATTTGAACTGCGGGTCAGGGCTGAGCTTTTGAAAGAATGTTTCCCCCCCCCCCTGATATCGATATATATAAAATAATAAAATTTGCTTTGTGACGATGTAGTGCAGTAAATTTGATTATTTTGTGAAATATCATAATATGATCTTTCCACTCCGCCCTACAGTCCCCTCATGAAACCATATTCAAATTCACTAGATCCTGAATTTCATTTTGATCTGCACCAAATATCAGTTCCCTAAAGGTGCCAGATTCTTTCCCCCAGAGTTCTTCCCTGACCCTTTCCACATTCTTCCACCAAGGTTCCCAGTAATCCATCCTGTAGTTCTTGTGTCATCCTGCCAACAAACAAACAAACAAACAAAGTTACCGACAAACAAATATAACATAACATATAAACATATAATAATATTTAAATACAGCCCAAACACTATGTAGATGAACCATTATGTTTTTTTTGTGGCATTACAGTGTCCTCATAGGAGGTTTGTGCTTTTTATTCCTCTAGATCACGGCACCAGTGGGTCCTCATCAACTGAGGATGGAAACCAGCAGCTGAACAGAGGCGTCGTATGTCCTTATTTTATTTTTCATAAAAGTAAAATATCATTGACGTTGCTTTCAAATGGAAATCAAACTTAAAACCTGTTTAAACGTAGCGGAAGGTAGTAAAGAGATGTAGTTGCACTTGAATCACAGGACTTGGGTTCAAGTGTCACAGTGCAGTGTCATTGAACGTGTTGAGGAGGGGGCGGATCTCTACTGACCCTGACCAATCACCTCCCTGTGCATGGGGAGAGGAAAACCATTATTTTACATTTAATACTGCTGGGATCTTTACTTCAACTTGGCATCGCATTATTCAGATTAATACTGAAATTATCATTTTTTTGCTGTGATCAATAAATACACTTGCCCTCACGATCCACAGATCAGTTGGCTTATGAATCAGACTAAACTACGTTGTTCTATTTGAAATGCTTATAGCTGAACTGAGGGAAAGATAACTGCGTCTTGTTATTTCTTTGCTTTCAAAAAGAGGCACTCAGTCGACCAGTGTCCTGCCGAGCCGAGCAAGGTGCGGTCGGACCGTGCCACTCCGCCCAGGGTCAGGACTTCTCCCAGAGGCCTGAGCCTGAGTAAACTCAACCTCAAAGGGGCTTCGGGGACCACTGTGAAGATTCTGTTGCAGAGGAAACAACAAAGAGGTGAGACTTTGACAAAACAGAGAGATCCTTTATAGGTGTTGGATTTTTTTATGGACATCTTCCTCGCAACTTTTACGATCGTTCCCATATGCAGCCCCAACGCTCAGGTGTTTTCCATTTCTCCCAGCGTGTTTATACAATGGCAAGACGTACTCGCATGGAGACATGTGGCACCCAGTTCTGGGGAGGGTCCTGGAATGCATCCTGTGCACTTGCACTGATGGCATCCAGGACTGCAAGCGCATCACGTGTCCCGGCCAGTATCCATGCCAACATCCAATGAAGTCAGCGGGACAGTGCTGCAAGACTTGTCCAGGTAGGAGAAGTGGCCCGTTGCACAACGGACCATTTATGATGTTGATCGGCTGCATCCACACAACCTGTTTTGTTTTTTCCTCTCTCCAGAGACCAAAGCTGAAAGTAACCGCACCCTGTGTTATCCTGGATTTAAATACAGCGTCTTGGTGTATAAAGTCGAATCATCTCTGAGACTCGACTCGTCCCACACGGTCAGGATCATCGCTGCCGAGAGAAAACGAACTGCTGAAGTTGAAGTGCAAGCATGGAAGACTGACGGAGGTACCGTCAACACTGCTGGGAGCTATTTAACAGGAGAAACTGGCATTTAGGATTTTTAGCAGAGAGTTAGATGAGATGAACAGCGATCCTCTCATATCTAGTTTGGATAAACCGGTGATCAGCTCTTTGTGCAGCAGCATTGGCTACAGATTCCTGCTGTCTGTCTTTATTTATCACTTTTACAGTTTCAGAAGGAAAAATGCAACAAGCATCAAACAGCCCATTGAAAAAAAAGCCAGGTTTTGCACTCGTTCAATACTAAGCTAGAGCCAGCAGCTGGTTAGCTTAGCTTAGCATTGAACCAAAGGGAAACAGAGCCATGACAGATGTTTCTGTTTTTGCTAAGCTAAGCTAACCCATTTTAATCCTGATAGTGGCATCAATTATCTCGTGTGACTCGTGAGAAAAGTACCTTCGAAATTGCCAAAAACAATTACTTGACGACAAACGTACATTATCGCTGCAGCATTGTTTGATTGTCCCCTGTTTTATTTATTTATTTTCGTTAATACAGGTGTTTTGAAAGTATTGGATATTGGGGACAGTCAAAGAAAACACATCATGGATCATCCAGAAAATTACACAATGCTCGCGACGCTCGATGAAGGTTTGTTGAAAAAGGATTTCATGATGCATTTGTATGTTTGTTAGATGTGATTGTTTTTTTTTTTAGGGGTCATCATTTATTTTTCAGACACATGGAGTAAATTCAAAGAGGAGCGAGGAAACCTGACGAAAGCTCCTCAGACCACGATTTGTGGAGACGGGATTCGGGAGGTGATGACGTTCATCAACCCCGCTCAGACTGAAGGCCTGTGTTCACCCTGATGCCCACTCTTTGTGCCGATGCTCCACATAAGCACATGGTTGATATACATACTTCCTGTCATGCATGTTGCACTTGGATCCTGAAACCTTCCCATTGTAATGCTGGAGATTCTAGTTATGATATTGTTGCTCATCAGTTAATTCAGACATCATTGTGCATCATGTTGGAACCATCGCATATTTGCATTTTTTTGATTATTAGGCTGCAAAACTATTGGAAATGCCAAATTCTGAAATGTTTAAATATAAATACTTCAAGAATAATGGCCTAATATTATGAGGATTAAGTCGTAATTTAACGAGAAAACTTTAGAAAAATGTTTATCTCATTCTCCACATTCCTTGTTTTAACACAGCTGGTCTTCTGATATGCCCCTTCTTTGACATTTGGTCTAAGATTACGACTTTATTCTTGTTAATTCACAACTTTTTTTTCTCATAACATCACAACTTTATTCTCGAAATATTTTGATTTTATTCTCATAATATTGCAGCTTCATTCTTGTAATATAACAATTTTACTCTCGAAATCGCGAAAATGTCGCCCTTTAAGTGGCCCTAATACGCTGTCATGTAAAACACATATAAATATAATTTGTATTTCAGAATATGCTGGGGCAAGCTGCCATGTTCTGATTAGAATGTAAAGGGTCTATGTATGATCAGTATACTGTATTTATTGTAAATATTGAGGGTTTTTTGGCACCTTATTTAAAGCGTTTTGGTTCTTGTATGATTTCTGTAAATACAGTACATGTGTTTGGTTGAATGTTGTCGTTTTTCCCGCCTTGCATGAATTAGCAAGAGGCATCGCATTGTGGTAAATGCACAGTTTTATCCAAACAGTGGTTTGTTATCACAGCCTAAAGACATCTTACAACTCCACATGCCAGAACTATTTCAATTTTAAGTGGCCATTGTTGATGTAGCTGAATTCACTCTGTACCCGCCCCCCCTCACAATTTGAACCCATAAAGTTTTTTCTGTGTTTTACACCAGTCAGCAGCTTTTGTCTGATTTATTTCTGGCTGTAAGTTTCATGTTTGAATGTTGCATGCACTGGAACCGTTTGTCCTTGCACGACAGTGAGAATGTGTATTTGAAACAAGCTTAAGATGTGGCTCAGAGCTCACAGTTGTTTTCAAAGCGTTGTATAAAAAAATGATGCTGATTCATCTCTGATCCGCATGCCGGGCAACAGCGGACGCCATCATCGCCCCAGGGCTTCAGTTAATGGAGCTCCGGAAGGCCGGATAAACTGTGTTCCCGCTGGAGATGAAATGTTATCAGAGACGTGAAAATCAAAAGCAGAAGTTGAAACTCCCTTCAACCTCCCAAACAAACACACACATGTAATGTTTGCCCAGCAACAGTGTTTCCCCCAAAATGTCTTGTTATTTATTATTAGGTATATAATATCATAATCAGACGATGATCCAAGTGACTGGCTTCCTCTGTCCCGCTCCCAGTTTTCACTCTCAAAAAGTGGGAGTTTTACTGCCCTGTAACAGCAGGATTTTTATTATACGACAAGGTTATTCATTATTCAGGATGGAACATAGGAGCAGTTGAAGCTGTTGAAGTATTGCAAGAAACAAACAATTTAACTTGTTTTTGCCTTGGCAAATCAGCGCTCCCCACTCCCTGTTCTGTGCCTCTTCGAGTTGCAAAACAACAAAAGCCTCAAATCAATTTCAACTGGCACGTTATGTATTGTCAAGTTCAATCTAATATTGGACTATTTATACATGTTTTTATTTATTTACCGACTCGAATTACCCGTCAAACTGTTGAGAACCCCCAGGGTTACAATGTTGGTCAGCCAATGTTATAGCAGCCATCATCAATATATTCACATTAACATAGAATCACATGTATGTGAAAGGTCTTTGTTTTAGTGATAAATTCAAAGAGGTATGGAGCTCCATAGTGGCTTTAAAAACTCACTGGTTATCAAACTAGCAACAGCTGAAGAGACAGATATTTGTGTCAGGAGTTGGTGGAGACCAAAATTGAGCTAAAAGAGAGAGAATATTGGAGTTAGATTCACCAGAGGGTTCAGAGAGATGTCTCCAAATTAATGAAAATCTGTATCTTCTGGATGTGTGACATTGACAAATAAATAACCCTCACCCAAAATACTATTAATTGCAAAAATGGAAGGGCAATTTGTAAATAAGAGTGTGTCCCTCTCTTGTCTGTTTGAGGTTTCTCCAATTCTCCAAATCGCAAACATGATGAAAAACATGTCTTCCGTTAAATGTTTGGCTTGCTGTGGTAGGGATTACGCTAGTGTAAACATGGTTTGCGCAGATGGATCTAAAAGTAGGTCAAGAAACTCAACAACATCTGTATTTCCAAAATGTAAGAGAAAGGAAGAAGCCTGAATGATACTTATTAAGTAGTTGGGTTTCACTGAAAACACATTTATATGTTCAAATAACATCCAAGTAGTCAAATAACCTGCTTGTGGAAAAAAGTTTGTTGACGTTTTCTTGTCCGCAGGCCCGTTTGATCAACAGGTGTCAAGTTATCCCGGTGGTTCCCATGACTCAGTCGGTGTGCTGAGCGGGTGCTTCGGAACAATATCGCTCCCTCCGTCCCCTCCCCGTCCACAATGACTCATTGTGTTTCTTTCACACTTTGCAGCCAGACAGCTCCGTCCGTCTCTCCCTGAAGGGGACCGACAATGTTGTATCTGGCTGTTTTTTACATGTGTCATTTTATTAAAAGGGAATTTCCTCTCTGTCCACATTTTTTAATTTGTCTCACAGGCCGATTGAGCTATGCATGCTTACTCCTGGCTCTGCAATTGGAACAGCTGGGGGCAGTCAGTAGGTATAAATCAAGCAGCCGCTCGGCTCTCTGTGCCTGTGCACTCCACCCTGCTGCCACTGTAGACCAGACTCAGTCAGAAGTGAAGAAAATGTCAAAGGGTCACGACTCAGCTCAGGATAGGAGGCACCTCTCGGCCATTATTATGATATTAACAACTCTCTTTTGCTTTTCTTCCTCCTCTGCATGTCAAGTTCTTTGTGACTGGGTCAGGGAACATCAATCAGTTCATGCATGCCATGGAAAAGACCTTGAAATGGTTATTTTTGCTGCTTTCATCTCTGTGTTGTGTTAGGTTATTTAGTGAAACATTAGGTTAAATAATTACAGTTGTAAAGTGTATCATTAGTGTTCATGATTCAACACAGAAAAATGTAATTTACTTCTTTTTCACTTGTCAAAAACACATGAGATCTGATTCTCTAAAATTGGACAAACCTCGATGAGGTTCTTGGGACACCATCTGCAACGACTGCAGAGGAACTCTCACACATACTCCAGGTTTGAAGATACAGAATAAATTCATGCATGCTACAGAGTGATCAGTGTTCACAATCTTCTTGGGGTTGAACTTATTTCTTAAGACAGAACCAAGCAGCCTGACCTGCTGCAGCGAGAGGTTCCTCGCCACATGTGTACATTGTTTGTGAACAACTGAAGCATTGCAAATCCATCAGGCAGCCTCTCGGTTCTACGCGAGCCAAGTTGTGTTAAGTGAATTAAGTCTGATAGACGTGTTTGCTTTCATAGCTGATTAAGGTGCCCGGCGGAACCCCTGAGTTTATACTTCATCCAAATGCTTCCACAATCTATCAAAGGCTCTGTTTTTTTACACCCTTGCCCCCTCATTAATTAAGTTGGCCCTGATCACTTTAGCCGGCGGCTGGCCCCTCGCCAGGAAAACATGGACAATACCGGGGGTACGTGTCACGAGCACTTTGGGTCTTCGTCCCCTCACCCCGAGCGGCTCGGCTGAAAGGTGAACATTTGAAACACTTGCTTGTGACGACTGTAAACTGTTAACGACAGACCACAGTGAGGTGTTTTGTTTCTCCGGGTAAAATAGGACCTGCAACTACTTAACAGCTATAATCTGTAATTATTAATAATGACCTCTTTTCAGATGTCAGCCAGAGTATCCGAGGGCCCGTCCAGGATTACATGATAATTGTGTTACAGTTCAATTGTCCATCAAAGGAAATAATGAATAGGTCCAGTCTGCAGTGAACTCATTTGGCACTGGAGTAATGAGGAGTGTTCATGAGGTATTCAGGCCTGTTCTTCCTGAGCCAAATCTGGTGTCTGAATCTCCACAGGGTTATTCTCAAAGCTTAACTGTTGGCCCTCAACGCGAGAGTCAAACAAATCTTACCCAAACATTTCTCAGGCTTGATTTCGGTGATGACTGCTCCAGATGTGCACACCCACCGCCTTCAAGTATACATGATAAAAAACATATACAGGAGATGTGTATAAACAAGGAACCTGTCTAACACAGGTCTGACATAGTCCACGGATGCTTTTCCTATTTCCTGTCTTTTGTTATTTTTGCTTTTGGACTCTGTCCGGCTCTGCTGCAAGACTCCGTCATATCACTGCGAGCACGGATAAAATGTGTTTTCAATTAATAACTCACCTCATCAGTTCTTTATGGTACGAGCAAAGGAGAAAACGCACAACTGAGCCATTTTGTTTGTCTGTTTATTCTGTGTTCATTAACGGGTCCAATAAAAATAATGAAGAGACAGGGGTTTCTATTGGCTTCACTCTGAAACATGAAGTAACTGTAGCTCTGTTCTTTATAACAATAACACTTCTGGAGTAATTTCCCATATCTGGAGGACATGTGTGTCGATTGTGTAATTATGTTCAAAGTAGAAGTGATTTTTCACATTAGTGGACTGTTTTCACTTGTTTAACATGCACGCCTCCATGAGGTCAGTGTGTGTAAATCACCAGGATCAGCGGGGCAGAAAGAAAAGGTGATGTTTACAAAGCAGACAAAGACATAACTCCTTGGCTGAGATAAGGAACAAAAAGCCCCTAAAGAGAACAATTTGAGACACAAAGTTAGCTCGTTTACTGGCAATACGGAATAATGTTATCTATTAAAACCAGCACATATACTGATATACTTCAATCAGGAGAGACTTGGTTTTTACTTTAACAAGTTTATTTTTTACAGTGCACAGAGAATGCGAATATTTATAGTTGAGTGGCATTATAGACCCTTGTGTGATGTCATCAGGATTAGGAAGGGGTTGGAACAGAGCGCCGTACAGGAATACCCCCCCGGGGTCTAGACACTGGTGGTGGTTCATCAGTCATTGTTTGTTTGGATGGCCAATATATGAGCATTGTCCTGTTGGACTTCCTAAGTGTGACATCCTCTGTCCTTAACCCTCACAAGAGTAAGGAAAAACTACGACAACACCCTTCTTGAGGGAAAAACGTAGAAACCTCAGGAAGAGCCGCATGCGAGGGATCCCTCTTCCAGGATGGACAGAAGTGCAATGGATGCCACGAGTAACAAGTATGTTGTCAGGCTGCCACCGTAGCCCGTGATCCGTTGTCATCGGGATTCGAAAGAGGTGATGAATGTTCATCTCAGGACTGGAGGAGATTGGGGTGGAGGAGTGCGAGTCGCTGCATTGACACTGCTGAGGAAGAGAGAGAAGGGATTTTTAAAGTTTGACAGCTACTGTGTGACTGGCTGAAGGAAACCGCGCGGGCTTGATTGGATGTTTGGGAACGCCCACGATCAGCTGACAGCATGCAGGTTAAGCCCTCCTGTGGCGGTACCAATATTTAGGACCGCCCACAGTCAGCTGATCTGTAAGCAGGTTTAGGTCTTCCTTATTGAACTTACGCTGAGCTCCATGTGTCCTGTGGTGCTGGATTGAGCTGGGGGAAAAAACATTGATGATGTCATTGTGATGTCATCAGGGTCACCCCAATACAACATGTACCAGACAGGGAGGTTCTGATGAGAGACACTATCAGGTTGCAACGTGGGAAAATCCAGAAGTAGCCAATGTTTTTGAAAGTTGAACTACGGATTAAAAATATAAAAATGTATCCCTCTAGCACTTTATATACGACACAAAATCAGTTGCTCTGTTTGATGATTTTTGATGATGGTGTGTTGCTCTTGATGATAATGATTTTCATCACCATCAAGGAAACACAACTGTTAACAAAGGTTTTGTGCAATTATAAAATAAAAAATTAAAGATGTATAATACACTTCTGACTGCTGTATAATTGTTTTATACATTTTCACATATATATTCAACTCGTCCCACTGACCCTGGACTGTATATTAAAATGGACGTTGCATCTCAACTTCCTCCCACTAGACAAGTCAAGCTAAAATATCCCAAAAGGAACGCTGCCATGTTCCCCATTTGGAGCCAGTCTCAG
The DNA here is from genome assembly GCF_949316205.1 of Platichthys flesus. Classification (NCBI taxonomy): domain Eukaryota; kingdom Metazoa; phylum Chordata; class Actinopteri; order Pleuronectiformes; family Pleuronectidae; genus Platichthys; species Platichthys flesus. The sequence goes on along the minus strand of NC_084959.1, from coordinate 12,901,929 downwards.
CTGTCAATCATTAGGTTTCACTATGTTTTTATAGCATGAAATAACTTATTAAAACCAGACACCTAAAATAACAGAAACCATCTTTAAGAAAAATAAATTTGAGTGTATTTTGACTTAAGTTTAGTCCATGCTCCATCCGCTAACATGAAAGAGCCAGGGTTTATGACCCATACTGCAGCCAGCCAGCAGGTGGCTATTGAGATGCTTTGGCTTCACTTTTGGGAAAAGTTGTGTCGTCCATTTTTAAATATAGTAGAGTCCATGGTGAGATAAACTGAAGCATTTGATTGTGCAGCCTACATATCACCTAATCAGAACCATAAGGGAATGTCAAGTTGTCCATTACCTTTATTTTTTCAACTCTGACCCTATTTGAAGAGAAAGGTAGTGGTAAGAGTATGAGACGGGAACTGATGCTTGTAGGCTGTTAAAAAGATAAGGAAGATAGGAGCTGGGGGCAAAGGGGGTTTTATTAGTTTATGGTGCTAATTTGTAGTTTATTTAAAACGTTGATATTAGCTAACATATAAACTTATTCTAATATTATGAACATTGGCATGTGATAAATAACTGTTTCTTATTCGTTACTCAAGGGTCTTGTGAGGCCACATTCTCGCAGTTGAACAGTCTGCATAAAAGAGGTTAGAGCTGAGGTCAGTGAGTGCCTTCTGTCTGCATGGATTACATTAGTGGTTACTCTGACTGATCATTGTTTGTGGAAAAACCAACATGTACAACAAACTCTCTCACAACGTCGGTACGTGTCCACTTCCAGCATGAAAACGCTGCACTCGTGCAACGTGTGAGAGCTTTAAGAACGAATCATTATCACTTCACAATCACAGCTTTGGAAGCAGCTTTCCTGTCAGAAGTTAATTCGTACCAGGACTCACTGGCTGGAGAACAGCCTCCAACTAAATTCTCTGAAGGCCTTTACTTTGAGTTTCACTAGAGTCTGGGTAGAGCAGTAAAAGTATCGTGGTTAACAGAAAAAAAAACTCAGGCACAGACTGACGGCCAGGTGTTTGCCCACTGAGAGTTTCCAGGACCTGAATCTCTTCAACAGAGAGAAATACCTCTTTTACATGTTGCTGGGACTTTATGTTTATTTCTTCTTTTGAATTTTCTGATATCCGATTTTGCAAATTTCATTACAACCAAATAACCGCTCTCAGTTATGCTTGTGTCACTATACAAATAGCCAGTTTCATTTTGGTCGGTTATTGTAATAATTCTAAACAAAATATTTGATATTGGCTCTTCACTGTCGATGAGAAGCAGTCTTCTCAATCCAAAATTAAAAGGTAATATATCTGAAAATATTTTGATAATAAATTAATATCATGGTTTAAATGACATTTGAAATTAAATGAAAATACAACTTTTTAGTTATTTCAAATAAAAACATGAATTATGGGACAGGGTGACAAGGCCCACAGATTTCATCGGGTATATTCAACAATATGTAATGAATATTTTATTTACCATTTAATAGATACAGAAGCAGGGAAATATTCCCAGATGAAGGTAATAAAGTCGAATCGCGCATGACAGCATCGTCACAGCACCTATTGATTTATTTCACCTGGGCTGACCTCGCATTCCACAAAACCTGCGAGCGGCGCCGAAGACAAATAATTGGAATCATATGAAGGACCGAGCCATGAAATCAAACGAGGAATGAACAACGAAAACAAACATTGAAACATGACTCCAGATGAAAAAAGAAACATTGAGCTTGTTGGAACGTCATGTTTAACAGATCAACCAGTGCTGTAATAAGACATGATCGTGTGAGCTGTAAATCTCACTGAGCTGCTGAGGTCCGCTCACAAATGACAAACAACTGCTCGGCTGAGTGCTCTGGATCCGGCCTGATGGAAATGAAATAATGACCAAACATATATGAATCATACAATTGAATATGTCCGATACCTATAAAGCCAAATACCTTATAACAAACCAGGAGGTATGAGATAGTAAATCTATTTATTACCTTTATCTGACAGAGTATAAATATTCTCCAGATGTTTTCAAAACATTTGACATATTAAGACATACCATATTCCTTTGATAGTGTTAATGAGATGGAGATTTCAGTTCCTCACACACCGGGTCTACACCTCCATCAGCAAAGCAGGAAGACAAGTGCATCTAAACATCTGAACATGAATTAGATCGTCTGACCAGGTGGAGGTGGAGCTTCATGAAGGTCTGTGTTTCTGTCGGACTCAACGCTGGCTAGTTGTTCAATGCTTTTCTTGTGCAGCATCTTGTACTTTGTCTTCATGTCCCTCAGCAGCGATAAAACCTCCTTATGTTCTTGCTTGTTGACACGTGTGCCGTGTAGGGCATCGCCTGTGTGGAGGAAAATGAGAATTACCCACCCTGCGGTTTTATGTCTCCTCCAACGAGTGCAATTTCAGTCTACATACTTCTTCTTCAGACTCATATGAGGTCACTGTTACCTTTGACCAATGAAATCGAATCACTTAAAGGTTCAAGTGTGTCGAATATAGTGACATCTAGTGGTGAAGATTCATGTTGCAGCTGAATACCCCTAAACTCACCCTCCTCTTCCAAACATGAAAGAGAACCTGTGGTAGCCTTCAGTTGTCATCGAAACTCAAAAGGTGTATAGTTTGTCCCGTCTGGGCTTCTGTAAAAAAACATGGCAGCCTCCGTAAAGAGGCCCTGCTCCCTTTATATATAAAAGTATTAAAATATAAAGGGCCCATTTTAGGGTATAGAAAAACAACAATCCTAACAAATTAGAGGAAACACACTAGTGAAAACATCACTAGGATTATTTTATATTTAATTTAAGCCAATAGATCCTTTTTACCTAAATCTTACAGATTGATCCTTCATCAATCTTTGAGTCCAAGTGAAAACTGTTCTAAAAATAAAATAAATTCCATAAAGGCAGATTTGAGATATTATGTTCAAGAGTCTACAAATATGTGTCGTGACCTCGACCTTTCACCACCAAGTTCTATTTTCTTTATCGATGCCTCTACGTGAACATTTGAACCAAATTTCTGAGGTCACAGTGGCCTTGACCTTTGACCAGCAAACCCAAAATCAACTCATCCTCGTGTCCAAATGAACTTTAGAACAGATTTGAAGAAATTCCCTCAAGTTATTCTCTGGGAGTCAAGTTCAGAGGAGTGAAAGAGACGTACCACCCGGGAACATATTCCCTCCGGCCACGAACTCTCGCTGACACGGAGCCATGAACATTAAGAAAGAAAGGCGTCGGTTCATGAAAGGTCAACTCAGGGGATGTATCGGAAATGTTCTTACTCAGGTTCAGTTCTCTCATCGTTGTACTCTCTCTGATTTGCTTGAGCATTTCATCCACCCTCTCTGCCGGCTGCCTCGCCGGTCTCAGAGGTGGAAGATCTTTTATCTGTTCACAGAAATGTTATTTTTTAAAGTCACACTGGTCCAAACATCTCGTTGCTATTTACAGTCGTTGTTGCAATTTGACGGCAACTTTGATCGAAAAGGAATTTTGTGAAGCACAAATATCAAACCTTCCTCTCTTTCTCTCTGTGTGGCATCTGGATGCTATCAGACTTTGGTTTTGAGTCTCCGTAAACATTCAGAGTCTTCAGTGTGTGTTCCAGCATCCGAACAGCTGTTTGAATTCCTGTTGACAGAAAAAAAAAAAAAAAGCATGAATCTTCCTCTTCACTGTGGAGCCATTGTATGGTCAAACCCCCTCAGGGCTCGATGAACATGTACAGAACATAAACAGCTGCAAGTGACACTGCACAGGCCTCACCAACGGGCTCCACCACACCGGGGTTTGGTTTCGCGTCCGTCAACGTTTGGCAATGGTGGAATTCTTCAGGAACGGCGGCGTCCTCGTGCTCTGTCGTCTCTTTTTCATCAAAGTTAGAAACGTCTGGAGCCTGATTGTGAAATAACATTCAGTGAAGACACAAAGAGGGTGGAGACCCCGAAACACACATACACATATACACTGTTGATTTATCTTGAGCTCGCTATTGTGTGCGAGAGATGACACAATCAGACTAATATAAATCGAAGCAGTGGAGGATCTTAAAGGCCCCCCTCCCCCCATGTCTTTCTCTTCATCTGTCTGTCTCTCTCTCTCTCTCTCTCTCTCTTGTGCTTTCTGTTCTTCCCCTCCATGGCCTGGTTCGTCTGGATTTCGTTTTTATCGTGTTTTTTCGATCACTGCTATGCTCTTTGGTTTCACTGTTTTTATGTTTATATCAGATTTAAACGGCAATATGAAATAAGAAATTGTGTAGGCGCTTCTCTAACTAACATTGCTGTATGATTCATGTTTCATACAGGAGTGATGTGAAAATCAATGCCGACCGCACATGTACCTGAGTGACAAAGAAGTCAGTGTTGTCTGTGAAGGGGCCGTCTTCGTTGGTCTTCCCCTCACACTCCGGCGTTTTCTTTACAGTTTCCTCGTCCACCAGAAAGTGTTTCTTTGACACCTTTGGGATTCTTTCCACCACCTGCGACACGAGAAGGTCCAAAATGTTGCACTTTAAAATAACTGTTCAACTTTCATACTGTGATTTAGACAGTATTCACTATGCAGAACATGTCCAACCTTCCATTTTGGATCAGTGGACACTTTCAGCGGCATCTTCACAACTTCTCGTGTCCCTTTACGCTTTAGTGTTATTCCCAGTCTCTCCTGGAGGTAGTAGGTCAGCAAGGGGGGGTCTCCTGTGTCCAGACAAAGACATGGAGGACATTTTAGCGGTTCAAAATCAGAAACAACTTCTTTTAAAATAAACTTGTCGATAGAGGAGAGTTACCGCTTCTGTGCGTGGTCAGAGGGTTGGAGTGAATATCGATTTCACGAAGCATGGGGAAAAAAGCGGCGGCCATCAGTGCTTCCTCCTCTGCAATCTGACGGAAAAACACTGATGAGACGCATGAGATATTTCTTTTTAAATTGTTGAGTGATTTATGTGAAATAGGAGACGCACTTTGTTGTCAGATAAATTGAGGAACTGAAGCTCTGGCAGTGGCAAACTGGATCCCTTGAAGAGCTCCTCCAGGTTTTCCTTGTGAAGGACCACACACAGGTTTTAAATGCAGGCTGTAAAAACATGATGAAACATCTCAAACACCAACTGCAGAATGAATTACCTGCGACGTTCTCTTGACAGAGTCATCGTTGTTAGGGTCTGGCTCAGTGTGAGCTGCTTTGAAGAGAGTTTTTTTCAGCAGATGTTGCAGGAACTCTGACACGCAGGCCGATTATTAAATCATTTACTTAATGACATCAAGCAGATTCTTAGCAAATTACCAGGTTCGTCTTCCCCGGGTTCCTTTTCAGAAATGGATGCAGGTGCTAAAGAGCCCATTGGATGCACGTATGGGATTTCAGAAATGCGGTTCCCCTGTAGATTTAAATACTTTAACCTGTAGGTGACAATTGAAAAACAAATTCATATTTTTCAAATGGTTCTTCAGAGATTTTGTTGTTGTATTTCCATTGCAACAGATGAATAGAAAAGAAGAATCGACTAATTTGATGCAGCAAAGGCCAAAATATATTTTTAGACATGTATGTATTAATATACTCCTGCAACCTATTAGAATGTGCCTCTGCATTGTACTGGTCACATGAACACATCCACATAAAAAATAATACTGGATCCTATGATTCTTAAATTAGGTATATTGGCTTTCAGCTCTAAACCGATATTCACTCAAATTGAACTGTGACAAAAATTTGGTCTTTAGATGATGTTATACATTATACCTGATTTTAAAGGCCTAAGGATAAAGACTACAACTTGGTGCAATGTCGATTTAGGTACGATTTGTTCACTTAATAATGACCTTTTCAGGTTTCTGAGACTGTTGAAGACTCCAGAGGAAAGTTTGTTGTCATCAAGCATCAGAACTTCCAGAGCTTTAAACTGTGAGTCTTCTTCTGCAGCTGACCTGCAAACAAAAAAGAAAATAGTGAAATTAGGCAACGTCTCAGAGTCTATACATGAACATGAGCTAATAAACAGTGAAAGTAATAAATGATGCCGTTGAAGTCATAAAGTTACTTTAACATGGTTGCATGTGTGTATGTTTCCTGCTTGACTTTATATATGAGGCTATTGAGCAGGTGTATTAAATGTCTTTATGTTTTCTTCATCAGGATCAGGAGGGAGAATCTGGAACATGTGTACGCCACCTTCTGGTTAATTTCAAAACTTGCGTTTCAAATGCTTCTTGAATTTTTTTGCATTTTCTGTAATGAACTGTTTTGACATTAAGTAGAACTAATGCCCTGATCAAGTAAAAACATATTACACAATAATGTGCAAAAAAATAATAATACATGATTAAAATATAGTAATTTTCTATAAAAATTGCCAATTGATGAATAGTAAATATGATTAGATAAGAGAACAATCAGCATAACAATTATGAAACATTTGCATCATTATGTGTTAAAAAAGTTTGAATATATTACTTGATTTTTCATGTAGTAATATAATAAAGAAGCCTGGAGGCAGTGTCTGACCGTAGTTGGAGAATTCCATCATTTTGATATAGAAAATATGCTTTCGTTGTTCCAGCTTCTCCGTGACTCATGTCAGAGTTTTTCATAAAAAGCTTTTATGTGAAGAGTCTGCCTTTTGTCGAGCTACACAATGCAGTGATTGACAGAACTGACCCGCGTGTGAAGATGGGATCAAATACACAAGACAAGCCCACACATGATAATTACCTCGATCTACGAGGTCTTGTTCTCACCTTTCTCTCTTGGTTGGAATCTTTGTTTGTTCCTTATTCCCTTTATTCTTCTAAGAGCCAGACAGACGTGTGGGACCGTCTGGCCCAGAAGGGGGTATGTGCTCGACTGCGTGTCGTTCTAGTTTAATCAATCAATTTGTGATTTTGACATTTTCCTCAGATCAAATGAGCAAATACTGTTGAAAACGAAGTGGATTCATTTTTGTTAATGTGGATTTTTTTAGGAAAATTTACATAAAAATGTATAAAAGCAAAAATAGCCAATTGATTAACTGGTTGTCTGACCGTAGATGAGTTTTTTTTTTTTAAGTAATAAGAATGCTGTAAATAAAAGTTAGTGTACTAACAGCTGAGTTGATCCCAGATCAGGAGGAAGATGATGAAGCTGATTTCCAGTCAGATGAAGCACTTTAAGACGAGGAAGACGACCGACGGACACAACATCATCAGCTGACAGACTGTTGTAGGACAAATCTAAAACCTGAGGATTTCAAAAAATAACAAAGATAAACATAACCATGGAGGAGTTATAGTGACGAGCTCCCAGCAGTGTAAACATGAGGAAAGTTACACACTTGTACATTTTCTACATCGGGCTCCTGATCTGTCCTGCACTAAAACAACTTCATCATGAATTTGACCCTCCCTCCTTCGGAATAAACTTGGTGCAATCCTCAAACAGGCTCAAACTTTGAAATTATATTTTAAAATGCAGGATGACGTGTCAGTAGAGATTTTAATTAGCTGTACATGCTTCCTTTGTTTGTCAACAGATCAGAGAAAAGCTCTGAAAGAACTGGAGTTGTGAGAGAAGCTGAAAACGAGCAGCGGGAGCAGCGCAAAGAAAATAAAAATCATGTTGGATGAAAGTAAAAGATTCTCTGGTTGTTGTTGGGATTTAAAATTGAGGTAAAGTTGTGTATTAATGCAGGGCCTCTTTATCATACAAATGTATATAATGGTTGATTTAATATGCTATAGTCTCAATCCTCTCACCTTGAGATGAGGGAAGTCAGAGGCATCAAACGTCATGTGGTGAATCCCGTTCACAGACAGATTGAGTTCTCGTAAAGACACAAAACTGCTGAAAGACCCTGGAGAGAAATAATTCAGGAACTTTTGACTCTTTTCCAAAAGAGGGGTTTACACAGGGTTTGCATGATGTGTAGAAACAATCACCTAAAGACAGGAGGTTGACGGAGGCATCGATGTAAGCTACGCTATCGAACAACTTGAGATCTTCAGGCGTCACCTGAGCACACAAAGGAAAATGTATTTAGTCCATCTCGCCCACAGACGCCCCAAATAATTTGAACTGAAATGTGAAAGGTGTCTCTTACAGAATCCAGCTCCTGTTCACTGATGTGAACGGTGCACAGCTCAGATGGTTTATCCACACAATGTAACCGCAGCTGCAAAGGAAACAAGACATTTGTAATCATTTGAGATCGGCCTGAGGACAACTTGTCGTGCTACATTTAGTCAAATAGGCCATTTTCACATTGGTAGAGTTTGGTGACTTACGAGGAAGGGTCCGTTTAACGTGTGACCGTGAGGAGCATCAGTCACTGCAGTGTTCACGTGTTCTTTATGAGTCTCTTTAATCCGTCTGTGCACGTGACTGTCACTCTGCTCCTCTGCCTTCCTGTAAGCCACAAGCCAGTGTCCATCACCTGCAAGGGAAATAAAACTGAATTAATAATGTCAGCAGATGTTGTTCTTAGATTCAAAAATACAAACACTGCAGAAACTAATAATAACTATCTTTATTGATTCATTTGCAGGTATTTTTTATTTCCTTTTTTAATCATACGAGAGACAGTATCTGGTTTGTAATGTGTTTGTTTATACTGATTCTATACTTAAGATATTATCAATGCTTCTGTACTTTCATGCAGTTGAATGACTGCGTATGATGATGTGCTTTTGCATTTTGTCTTTAAAAGGTGATAAAATAGGGATCATAATTCCGATTGATTTTTTTTTATATTGAAAGGCTGTGAAGCTAAGGATATTTTGGCCTTTTCTCAGACAGTTAACTGAGGATCAGCGATGTTTTGTCCTCAGTTAATCCACTCAAAGGTTCAAATACACAATGTATGGTATTGCTTTACAGACTATGACCATAGCTAAGAATACAAATGATTCATAACACGTGCACTTGATCAGATGTTTACTGAAATTAACCATTTATCAAAGCTTCTCATATAAAATATTATATGTTTGAATCCGCAGTCTGCAGATGCTGCACATTATCAAACCCTTACAGAAGCGATCTCCAGTATCGGCCTGAACTGTATTGAATTGAGAAACCCATTACAATTTATTAATGCTGCGTATCTGCACACGTGTTGTTTGGTGGGCTCTGAGTATAAGTGTCATATTGTAGGAAGATGTCCAACAACCTGACTGATGACACAAAGGTTGTTGACACTACTGTGAAGCAGTAACAATGAGTCATTATTATTTTTAGTTTAAACTGCAGGCCTACTCTTTTGTGACGCTGCCATTGTGCTGACATTTCCATGCAGCCTGACCATTAAAACCAGTTTTTTTTTTCATGCATTATCCCATTTTAATGGAATCTAACCCACCGTCCTTCCTTCGATGGAGCAATGACCGAGCAGGGAAACCCATGGTTCCATGTCTCTGTCCGTCCTCCAGTTTACAGGACGCAGCAGTCATCTCGATGTCTCATCTAAATCCATGTATCTGGATGAAAGGGGGGGGGGGGCTGAAACAAACTTTTGATACGCTTGTTAGTGACGTTTCTCACGCGCTGAACAAACTGCTGCAGCGCCAATGTGGTGCTGCGTATCCTAGCAACAGCGCTTTAAATGGGGGGTTCCCCCTCCGGTCCGGCAGGGGGCGATGAAGCTGGGCACCGATTGTAAATGCTCAAAGATTGAACACTGTGTTAAGATGATACACCACCTAGCTAGCCTGGAACATTTAAGGGTATTTGACAGCTACTGTTACGTTTATCCTGCAGTTTTCCAGCACGCAACGCAAGTTTGTTTTATATATTTATTAATAAGAAAACGTTACGTCCTACCCCACTCGTTTAAACCGGTTAGCTAGCTAGCGGTCATAACAGTGCGCTGATTCCTGTGTGTGCAGCGGGATACTGGTTACTCGTCGCCTGTTTCAGCTAGCAGTTAGCTTGTCTGCTACGATGTTAGCATAACAACGGGGAAACACACAGTTCAATGGAGTCTTCGCTGCTCCAGGCTACGTTGCTGACCGGGCTTCGTCACGACCAACGAGGAAGTGCGCGCGAGTGTCCCTCTCGCTCCAGCGCGAGTCTTCTCTTCCGATGAACCCACAGCATTAGTGTCGTGAAAACCAAAGGTCCCTGGTTCAGCGTGAAATTAGACGCTGTGATGTCGTTCACGCACGAATCAAGGGGGACGAGCGCGACGAGTGACAAGTGAAGGTAAGGAAGGTAAGACGCTTCGTTGCGGTCCACGCACTGTGCGTTCGATTCGGTGTGTGGCTGTGCGGTCATGTGCCATGCATCACACAACTCCGAGCACCAGTGTGTGCGTTTAAAGCCACAACAAGAGCACAAACACACGCCGGTCACACATCCGGATCGTTGTCTGTCCCCAGGAGCCCGGATCCACCATGGGGAACACGGCGTCGAAGAGTGGCAGCGTGGAGGAACTGGCCAAAACAACTTTGTTCGAGAAGGAGCCCAGTGGGATCACATACAGGATCCCCGCTCTCGTCTACCTGAGGCACAGTCACACCTTCCTCGCCTTTGCAGAGAAGAGGTCCTCCCCTTGTGATCATGATGCCAAGATTCTAGTGATGAGAAGGGGGACGCTGAAAGAGGACGGAACTGTTAAGGTTGGTGTCTGCACCTTGCATTAACCCCTTTTACTTTCAGACCGAACCCCCCCTATTAAGGATCTGTGACCACCTTTTCTCATTCTGTCCCCCTTTTTTTTTGTCTTCCTCCAGTGGTCCCCAAGTCAGGAGCTGCTGACAGCGTGTCTACCCAACCGCCGCACCATGAGCCCTTGCCCGGTGTATGAGAAAAACGGCAAAATGTTGTTTTTATTCTTCATCTGCGTGTGGGGGAACACCACGGAGAGGAGGCAGATCCTCACAGGTAAGAACCAGACCCGCCTCTGTTGTGTCAGCAGCGGTGACGACGGGCAAACCTGGAGTCCAGCGAAAGACTTGACAGACAGTGTGGTCGGCGACACCATCCACAAGTGGGCCACGTTCGCCGTGGGACCCGGCCACGGTGTCCAGCTGGAGAACGGCCGGTTGATCATCCCCGCCTACGCCTACTACATCCCTCACAGATGCTTTCGCTTCCCCATTCCGTTCACCGTGTACCCGCGGGCACTGTCCATTTACAGCGAGGACTTTGGACAGACGTGGCACATCGGTAAGATGCTTCAAAAAATATCGTGTGAATGTGAAATGGCGGAGATCATCGACCACGAGGGCCGGAGTCACCTGTACTGCAACGCCCGTCACGACGGAGGACACAGGTGCGAGGCCCTGAGCGAGAACAGCGGCCTGTATTTCGACAAGCCCCACACGGCCCCGGAGCTCGTGGAGCCGCCCTCTGGCTGTCAGGGCAGCGTCATCGGCTTCCCGGCTCCGGAGTTTGTCCCGAACGACGACGCCGAGAGCAAAGCGTGCGGCACGTCCCTCCTGTCCCCCGACACCCAAACCTGGCTCCTCTTCATGCATCCGACCGACAAGTCCAGGAGACGGGACATGGGTGTGTATTTGAACCGGTCCCCCCTGCACTCGTCGGGATGGGACCGTCCCAGGATCTTCCACAGGGGCCCCAGCGGCTACTCGGACCTGGCCTACAACGGAGACAAGGATCAGTTCTCGTGCCTGATGGAGTGCGGGAAGGAGAGCGAACTCGAGCAGATTGCCTTCATGTCGTTCACCCTTAACGATGTCATGCAGACCGGCGGTAAGAAAGGAAAGAAGATGCATTGAATCGCGGTGGCTTTATATGTGTATTAACTTAACAGAGCTCCCTGACATTCTCATGCAACCTTAAAAATACAACCCCCCCCACCCCCCCCACCCCCCCCCCCCCACCCCCACCACTGAATATGCTGTGCAGCAACATCCGTCTGTGTTTTACCGTTGTTCTACATTCTGGAGATGATAATGCATGACTCGTGTGTTTTGTTGTCTCCCTGTTTACATGAAAACGTAATTTGAAGTCCTAATAGTGTTGATATGCAACCAACCGTACCAGGAAGGGGAGGGTGGTAGATTTCGAAGCATGCTGTGCCGGACTGTCCTTTTTATTTCAAACAGACGATGTGTGTAGCATGTTTGCCGAGCACCTCATACCCAACTCTGCATCTTATTAAAGTGTCAGTATTCCTGAGCAGCGGAGAGGGTTTTGCCTACCTCTTTTTATTTTCATATGAAGATCATTCGCGGGCCTTGTAAAGTCGAGTGAAGAGTTTCCTCCATGCTCAGCCTCTCCCTGAGATCCAGTGTACTCTGATTCACATATGCCTTCTACTCCACTCTCTGAACGTCAGCTGTGCCACTGTCGCCTGTCAGCGCACAACCCCTTTTTCTGTGGGTCACAGAGAAGAAGCATTTAATTCTCAGCGGCCGCATCCAGCTAATGATCAATGAAGAGTCCAACCAAACTGTACCAGCTCGTAACCCAGCTGGTGAGAGATTGATAGAGAGAGTTTAAGAACCTTCACCAGACGACTTCTGTCGACAGCATTTCGGCGACTTTCTACCTTCATTTTCCAGCAAGGTTTTCTTATTCTTTTCCAGTTTTCCAGCACATTTTGCATGAGTTTCCAGACGAGCACCATCGTATCATTTTTTTTATCAACTGCAGGATTAGGACCAAGTACGATCAGCTGGCTCTCGGATGTCACTATTTACAAAGCCACTAGGATTCTGCAAACATACAAAACCTTGTAATCAACAACTTTCAACATCCGTCTTTGCCCGGTGTCGTGCGGCAAACTGGCTCGAGGCAACTCCGTGCTAGTTTCATTGTGTTTTTGTTGACTGTTGTGGAAAAGTGACAAAACCTGCATGAAACATGTATTTTAGTAGAAAAATAAAGGTAACCTGTGATCATCGGACTCATCTTTTGTTCATTTGTGCACTTGGAAATTATAATAATCATTGTTGTTGACATCAATTTTAGCGGACAAGGTAAACAATAATTATTTGGCAGAAGATCAGGGCATGGATGCAATTATAAAAGCAGGCATGAGAAGCACTTAATCAGGTGTGGGGAGAGTGTATTCCCTCTGCAGGCAGAGGAGGCTAAAAGGCCACAGCGTGCTGAAATGATGTGAAGGACTTCTGTTGCAAAGCGGCCTGTAGGGATTTGATTGTGACGCAACAGATGTGCAGACAGCAGGGATGAATTAGGGAGCAACATTTGTGTCTGGGGCTGTATCTGGTTGTTTGCTTGACCAACTGATCTATATTATAGTGACTGTTTGACACAGGCAACAAATGAAAACTACTAGATGTGTTGTGACATGAGTTGCTATAAAGTCTGAGTGAAAATGGAGCAATAATATAATACCAACACTTCACTAATGCAACTAGAAGAATAATGCTAATGTTGTTAAATCGTGTGCAAAGACCAGAACCAAGAATATCTTAGTCTATCTCCTTATTTCTGTCTCGTGGCTCCCACTGAAGATTCAACATTTTTTTTCTTTTTATAAGGCTCAGTAATTATCTGGGTCTTATCAAATATGCTATTCAAACAAACAAGAAGAAAAAAATTACATTTCTTGGGGACATGCTCTGGATGAATACACATTTGATTCTGTAGTGAGCACTTCATGTAGAAATATGGTGTATTGCCTCATGGAAAGTAAAGTTACAGTGGTTCCGTTCATAATGAAGCTGCAATGAAATGGCTCATTGATGTGTTTCTGGAAACAATGGAGCTTTATGATGCAGACAAATTGGCGACGTCAGGATTTGACTACACAGGCAATACTTACGATCATCACAGGATCAATTCAGGGTTTAGTCTTTTGAGTTTTTTGCCCGATAAGAAAAATATTCCACCATCTCCCTCCCACAGTAAAAGACATATTAACTTGAGTACTGTGAATTTCTTTTACCAACTATCTCAACTGTTTCCTGTGACCTTGGGTAAACAGCAGCAGCTACAGGCTGCTACTGACCTGACCATGAACACAATCTCTGATCTAATCCAAAAGCAACAACGAGACAAGAGTTGAAGTGCACTTTATTAGATGTGGGGGCTTGTACGTCTCGAATGTGCTTTTTAACTTTCCACAGCCGCTCGTTTCTATTTCTCTCCACCTCGTCCGACCTGTTCCTTTGCAGCAAGGATGAGTCATGTGTTGAAACCTGGTTTATTTTTTTCTCCCGTCAGTGTTGGTGAGACATCCAACATTTTTCAGCACACGTGAGAATGTTTATCGAGAGGGTGGCTGTCTGCAACACACACATATGTCTCATCTCTCACTCTGTTGACATTATGGAGTCCATTAGCGGAGAGATTAACAGTGTTGGCGTCGCAGATGTTCTCTGTTTTGTGGTTGAGTGTGTGTGTGTGTGTGTGTGTGTGGCGGGTCCCAGCGGAGTTCTGCTATTTTAGCAGCACAGACAGCGAGGGGCACTGCAGCTGTGATGCTGCTCCTGGACCGTCCATTTGAAGGCCCCTGGGGTCCACTGGCAGAGAGCTGCCACACGTGGGATGTGAGGAGGACAGGGGTCCATTTAGGTTGAGTTCCTTCTGTCTGTCTGTCTTTCACAGAAGAAAGTGAAAAATGTGCATGTTTATTTGCAAGTTAGAAATGTCTTGATCATCTACTCTGACTGAAATGACATTTTTATCAATAAATGTTCATTCCCTTTGATCTAGTAAATCAAAGACAAGAGCTATTACTATACCAAACCTGAAAATATATCCTACTGTTAAAACTAAAATTGAGACCTTGGTAATCCTTTAGAAATTTTCTGTGTGCACTTCAAGCATTGGTGATATAAACAAGCTTGTGAGTGTGACTTCTGTAAAATAAATATATCTCCTTTAGGTAGGGGCACAAAAATGAGTCATGGTACTGTTTCGTTGCTTCCTTTTTCTAGGCTCCCAAATAACCTCTTCCTTTTTCACTGTACAACACCATGAGGCACTCTGTAGCAGTGATACTTCAGTATGAGCCTCAAATGAAGAAATACTGCTTGGGGTCAAAGGTAGATTTTGTGTTTAATGATCTACCCAAGTATGTATCATGTGCTAAGTGTTATCCACTGGTTTCAAGGTTTATTAGTTCAACTTATGATCTCTAGTGAGTTTTCAAAACCTGTTTGCTGTGCAGTGTCTGGTTTTCATACCCTGTCTAGCCAAACTAAAAAGAAAAGAAAAATGGTGGTTTCACTTTGTACTTCCATTAAATCCACGACCACAAATCTGTGTTGTGCATCAGAGGGATTCGATTTTTGTACGCACAAATTAAAAGTTAGTCAATTTTGACTGTGTTTGTTAGATAGTTAGCAGAATTATGCAAAATCTACACAGCTGATTTAAATGACATCTTTTGAGGGGCGGGGCATGAACCGAGAAGCAACCAATGACATTTTGGTGCAGTTCTGGATCACGGGGCGGATCCAGGAATTTTGATTTCATAGAAAAAAACATCTGTCGTGTTTAGGGTGACTGATACTTATGAGTGTGTGAAATTTGGTCGAGATTCAAATACAAATCTGCATCTAGTGATTTTCGATGTGCTTTCAGAAGGGGACTGTTGCGTCTTGGCAGAGAGAAGTTGTTCAGCAAAATGCAATGAATGAAGGAAACTGAGAAAACACCATGGAGCACATGTTATATGAGAATGTTATGATCATAATCCCACCTTTGCTCTTCTTTACAGAGTATGTAACTCATGAAATATCCCTGTTCATATTCTCAAACAAACAGTTTTATTCCAAATGTCAACATAGAAGATAAGCTAATGTGGATGTTCAACATAACAGGTAGGATTAGCCTGTTTCAACGAATAGGACCTGTTTATGAATAGTAAATACAAAACTCTTCTCTGACTCTCTGCGAACAGGCGAACACATTTTGAGCCTCTGTGAATAATCTTTTAGTCCTTCAGTCACAATGTTAGACGTTTGCATTTGTTTTCTTTTCACGGGACAGGTTCATAGACAAAAAAAAAAGAAAAATACCTTTAAAACACGTGATGTGCTTTCGGTTAGTTATGCTGTAGGTTTGGGTAACAGACAGGATACATTCAGTATGAGGTGCCTCTTCTCTCTTTTGGTTTCTCTTTGTTTGCAAGACAGTAAAATATAAGTTATGCAGGCAAAGTTACATGTTTTTTCAAGGTTTGATTGAGGTATCTATGTACACTGGAAGCTACACTCAGTCAAATTGTACATTGTCACACACACACACAGACACACACACATACATACACACAGGGAGCAACGTTTCAGCTGATCCTTCAGGAGTTCCCTTCTTCATAAATTCATAAACCACCTCTTATCTCACTGTAAAACAGATATGTACACCACGATGTAACCCTGTGCCAGCGGAAAACAACCTCATGTGTCAGAACGCACCCACCCTGGAGATTAGTGCCGTCCTCACATGAGGAACACAATCCCCCTCACGTAACAGAGTAGTGGACTCAATACAAAACTAAAGGGAACAGACAGGGGGTGCACAGTAGAAAATGAGTTGTGCATGTGTGCAAGAATCAAGGGAACAAATAATTCAGAGAGAGAAAGAGAGAGAGAGAGAGAGCTCCCAGAGAAATGAGCAGAGAAGCTATATTTTTAGGCCTCCACCAAAAAAAAAAGAAAAAAAGAAAATCACATTTCCTAAATCTTACCCCAAGTGACCTGCGGCAAGAGTTGGGGTATTTGATAAACGCAAGACATCTCATTCGTGTCCCTTCGCTTGAAAACGAGCAGTTCACCACAGTGTGTCCAGATCGTTGCACCAGAGGCTCTGTGACCTTCCAACACAGTCCCAACTGTCTCAACCCTCGGGTTTAGCAACAACGATGCTCTTCACAAGGGATGGCATCGTCTTTTTTTCTTATTTTTTTTATACAGTTCAGGACATTTCAAATGTTATATGTCGGATGGACACGCGCGGCTGTGTCTGCGCACTGCACAGTCTTTGAAAAAGCAAAAGTGCCCACACCTGGATCAGACTGCCAGACCATTTTCGAGTAAAAAAAAAAAACGATGGCTTACGAGGGCACTGCAAATCTACATAAGCCGTAAAAGCCATGCCACATTTACGCCCTGTTTCGGGCTGTTCTCTCTTAAAGGGACATGCGCACAGTATACAAACAAGAGGAGGCAAAAAGACTGCAGAGAAAGCAGCAGGGTTGGGAAAGTCGCTTGATTGACAGTTTCAAACCTACACAATGCTAATGTGTTCAACCTAATGGCATTTTTTTTTTTTTAAAGCAGGTGATCTGATTGTAATACCACAGTGGATCCATTTTTATTTTTTGAACAGTCAGATCACTCCAAAGACTCGAGGCCAGTAAATCCTTTTTTTCCCAACCCTGTAAAGCAGTGAGCATGGCAGACCAGTCACATGCACACTATGGGAAATGTTAGGCTAGACACGAGAGCACTAACCTTTGGCTCTCTGGCTGCTGGGTAACAAACATCATACAGAATAACAGGCGGCTGCGTGGGGAGGAGACTCAGGAGTCCGATGAAAGCACCTTTCACGCAGTAGAGTTTTGTTTTAGCACAGAGGTGTTTCCCCCCCCCACACACACACACATTAGAACTTTTCATTACCACAAGACAAATCAGTTGAGGATCTGTCAGCGTCTCTCGGTTTCAGTGGATCACAGAGAAGCGGCGCTCCGGCCGGTATTCTTTGAACAATCGGCAGCGAGCGAATATATGACCTGTTGTATTTTTTTCCCACAATTGAAAGACTTTTTTCTTTTTTCATACATGATAACAATGTACTGCGCAAAAATGGATCTGCGCACATACTGGAAGCATAATGTTGCCGAGGACATGCAAGTTGTTGAGTATAGAGCGGAGCGAAAAGGGATGTTTCCCGGTGTCGTTGTCGTCTTTGTCTCCTCGAAAACATCGTCCGTCACTCAGATTTGCATCTTCAGGCCCGCGACTCTTTCTTGGAGTGTGGCTTGTTTCCCAGCAGGGCATCGATCTCGGTAATGGTTTGTGGGGTCATTTGGGTTAAAATCTGCAAAGAGGAGGAGGGGAGGAAAGGGATCTTTTAGAAAATGGTCGTTTGCTACTCTTCATTGTGCACATCACAAATATCATATCCGTTTGTTTACATGGCTGTATAGTGTGTCGGGCAAAATGATGAACGTGGGAGGCAAAATGATTGAATAAAAGATTTACCCGGAGGGCACCCAGGTTCTCAAGTAGCTGTTCTGTATTGGAAACTCCCAGAAGTACAGAGCTGACTCCCTCGCTACGCAGACACCAGGCTGTAAATACAACGTTCTGTGTTAAAACTGGGAGACATCAGTGAAAACCAAAGAAAATATACATAACTCAAAGAATATTAGGTTTACTGCAACAGTCAGATCACATGACACTGTTTGAAATTAAGTCTTTATAGTCTATATATGCTGTACAGATTGTAAAGCTTACCTATGGCCAACTGTGCAGCGGTGCAGCCCAGCCTGTCGGCCAGTAGATGGAGCTCCTTGATTTTTGCGAGCTGTCTGCGGCCCTCCTCGCTGTTCACCCGCTCCTTCAGCCACTGGTATCCCTTCACCAGGAGAGAAGAATTCATAAGGCGGCTACTCCCACACAGATTTCCCACACCACAGTACCTCGTTGATCAGGGAGAGAACCCCCAAGAGGACGACCGCTCAAATCAAACTGACCTTCATTGCCGCTCTGGAGCACTCTGGCACGCCGTCGCTGTACTTCCCTGTGATTAATCCACAAGCAAGTGGAGACCAGGTCATAGCCCCCACTCCTGAAAGACAGGGATAAGTGTGGACATTCGAATGAGACAAAACAAATCTTCAGTTTAAGAAAACAAAGGTAAATTGAGCTGTGAGACGTGTAGATATCTGACCGATCTTGTGGTAGAGCTCTGGGAGCTGCACCTCGACCTTATCCCTCTGGAAATAGTGGTACTCCGCCTGCTCACACACAGGTGGTATCAGGTTGAACTGGCGCGCCACTGAGTACGCCTCCTGGTGGCAAAACAGACACAGACAAAATGCCATGGTTATCTATCGGCATATGTGACAAACACTGACAACATTAAAGGTTCAAGTGTGTAGAATTTAGTGACCTCTAATGGTGAAGGTGCACGACATGAAAGAGAACCTGTGGGAGACTTCAGTTGTCATAAAAACTCAAAAGGTGAGTAGCTTATCCAGTTAGGACTGGTTTAAAAAACATGGTGGCCTCCGTAGAGAGGACCTGCTCCCTGTGTTAATATAAAGTGTTTGAATATAAAGGGCCCAGTCCCGGGTAAAGAAAACAACAATTCATACAAATTAGATGAAAAACACTTGTGAAAACATCACTAGGATTATTTTGTATTCAATTGCTCCCAAAGGTTCCTTTCACCTAAATCTTACTCACTGGACCTTTACACTTGTGAAGAATGCGAGATGAGCACTCACCATGATTTCCATGGCACTCCAGCGTGAGGTTCCCCAGTACATGGCCATACCCTGGTTTATTACAAAGGTCATGGCCCGTACAATCTCTGCAGATCACAGTATATAAGATCATATTAGAGTTACACAATTTTGATCACTTGAAGGCTATGGATTACAGATGTTTCACACATAAACCATATATTACAAGATCTCTGCACATCAGCAAACAATAATAATCATTTCATTAAGGTCTGTAACTGACCTTCCATCGGACTGTTGACATCATTTCTGTTGGCAAAAACAATGTCCACATAATCGAGCTGGAGTCTTGATAAGGATCCTCTTAAACCTGTCACAAACAATGGTCAGTTGTTAAGGGACATCGTCACTAAAAACACAAGAGGCCTTCTTTTGTATCATTTTGAACATCCAGACCAAAGCAGTTGTCATTTTCCTCTCCAACGCCTACGTTATCTAAATAGCAAATGCACTTAAACCCCTCTGAGCACCCATTGGTCTTTAAATGAAGTGTGATCAGGCACATCGTTGGCACGGTGCAGGAGGGAGTAGGAAACAGTTGTACTTTTGCCCAATAACAGTGAGTAAATTAATGGAGGGATAAATGGTAAATTATTCAAAAGGATCTTACTGTTTCTTAAATTTCTGCTCTGTATTTTCCACGTCTAACTTTTTAGGATCAGTATCTGCCAAATTTTCCATCTCGGGTTTGTCTGTAATTTGATTTTAAGTTTTAGAAATGTTAAAAGCATGTGTGCGAAATCCAAATATCAGCAGAGACCTTGAGAGCTGCACATTGTTTGATTATTATGTAATTGCCTAAATTTAAAAGCCTTGTGACAATGACAGTCAAACAGCCCATTCAACTCTTTGGTAAATGGTCCTGGGGCCACACTGCTTACAAAAATAACTAAGATGACGACTGTATACAAAGACAACAAACAGCCTGTGGGCTTTATTTACTCATGTTTTTTAAGGTTGTGACCTCTACGTTTCCTGTTCTGTACCCATATGTAGCCCCCATATAAAGCATATCATTAATTTGTATAAAATGACTTTAGGATGAACTGAGCTTTTCTAGTCTTCAGCCCCAGACTTTGTTATGATCCTTTAAAGCAAATTATTTCCAAAAACATTTAGTGAAGAACATGTGTGTCAATGGGTGAATGGTAATAAACTGTACAGTGAAGAGCTTTGAGCTCTATATACAGACCACAAAAAGTAAATATATCATTACCTTCAATAATGTGCTTTCTGGAGAGTCCTCTCTCTGTCTCTGC
Organism: Platichthys flesus; assembly: GCF_949316205.1. Taxonomy (NCBI): domain Eukaryota; kingdom Metazoa; phylum Chordata; class Actinopteri; order Pleuronectiformes; family Pleuronectidae; genus Platichthys; species Platichthys flesus. Next base: position 12,881,255 of record NC_084959.1, on the reverse strand, counting down.
TCTGTGGAGTGTGGAAAATACACATTAAAGATATTCTGCTGAAATTATACAAGCAAACAATGATTTCGATTGAGTAACAAACAGTCTAACACATAGAAATTAGTCCATAGAGCTTCACTTACTGGCCTCCCCAATAGATCTTAGTTGTGATGACAAAACTAGAACGCCTGGCAGGACACAAAAGAGTTAGGAGCACAGTTTTAGTATGAAGATATAATTTTAGTATTAAAGTATTTTTATTCTTCGCCTAATTTCATAAATTCTTCAAATACTTCGTATTCTGTCATTATTTTGTTTGGCTCATGCCTTTAATAATAGGTATGTTACATAAAAATCTAAATTATACCAGTTATGTGTTTTTACATCCACAAATCAATCTGAGACAGTTCATTGTAGTGACAAATGCTGTCGAAAGGACTAATTTCAAGTTTGACTTGTATTTATCAATATTTTCTCCCAACAGTAAAAATATCTCAGGCATTTCCCACACAAATATAGTGGTTGGACAAGTCAGAGACCTGGTTTTGTGAACTGGGAAGTTTATTTTCACATGTTCACATTTTTATCCTTTTATAGTCTTTCTGAGGCTAACGCTCCATGTTTTTGTAAAAAAATATAGCTTTCCCTTGAGATAATTTAACAGTGTGTCGGTCCCAGTGGAAAGGCAGTGCATTTCAGAAAAGCAAGGAATTATTCAGATTTCAAAAAACAAGTTAAATCACCTCCATCCTTTCTTCTTGATGATGTTCCCCAGAGTGATCTCCGCTCTGTGGAGAAACACATCATTGATCGTGACGGGTTGACACAAACTTCACATCGCTGCACAACAATATAAAAAAATCTGCAAGCACTCTCAGTGGTTTATCTGCTTCAAAAGAGATGTTGCAGTCAGAGGATGTGAGGGACACATAAAAGTACTGATGCCAAAAAAACATGGGTGTGTGAGAAAAGCAGAAGATTTAATTGGCGCGCAGAGGAGGAAGTGAAGCCTGACCTTCCAGAGGCGTATACCTCCGCCGTGTCAAACAGGTTCACTCCGTTCTCATAAGCTATGTTCATCAGGTTCTCGGCCATCTGAGGGAACACAAACATTGAGACTGTGAGACGGAGGCGACAGATAAATTCCAATTACCCAGAGGTCGTCGATGAAGGGCACGACGCAGGGAGGATAATACATTCGAGAATCAGACAATATTTCAACAAGCTGCTGTGGTTTGAAGGTCTGGCGGACTTTCTCCGTTCTAAAATTGGAAAACAATCAGAGATTTGCGTTCTCTGCGCCCGGGTGTTTTCCACGAAAGCAATAAGAGCAAGTGTGTTTGGAATCGACGGCTCACGCAAACACAGAGAGAGGGAGAAAACAGCTCTCACCTCATCAGAGATCTGTGATCCAAATGTCACCCAGGTGCCTGAGCGAGAGGAGAGGAGAGACAGAGACGTTTGGTTTGTTTGAGGGGTTGAAACAGGGATGAGTATTTTCCTGCCTTCAAACCAACTCACCTAACCCGAGGCAGGAAACACGTAGGCCTGACTTCCCCAGATTCCTGTGGAGGGGGGGAAAAAAGCACAGAAATAAATAGTGGGAAAAGACACGAGGGCGTGTGGACATTAAGAATAAGTTCACACCATCAGTCACAGGTGAGCTCACAACTGTACAACTGAATGACATGGTTACGCTATCGCCACTTTTATTAAGCAGTGCCGGAATTTGAGATACTTTTACTTGACTATATTTTCTATATTTTATTATTTATTTCTATGGTTACTCATTTGTTTGGGTAATATTTTATTTTAAGTCCCCCTGATTCAGAAATATATAAACATTTGGTAAATGGGTAATAACATGTTATAGCAACGACATTTACTTATAACTGTACATTAGTTCTAAGCAGTTACAATTTATACATGAAGACTTGCAATTAATAATTTATTATTTAATGTTTTATATTATTACAGCTCTGCTTTAACATACTGTCATCTATTGTTTATAAACACCAAAGATTATGTCATCAAATAGTTCATTTAAACAAAGATTAATGAAACAAATGATTTGTTTCACATATATCAGTGTGATTAGAACTACCTAAAGTGACGAATTCAGCTTTGAGAAAACTTCGTTTATTGCGTATTTTTACTTTTTGAAAATCCCATCCATCAACATGGAGCCTGGGTTGTTGACCAGTACTGCAGCCAGCCACCAGAGGGCCATCAAGATTATTTGGCTTTACCTTTGGGGAGCTTTCGTGTCTTTATTTAAAGTATATAATTAAATGTCATATCTGCTTTCAAACGCATTATATTGTGATTGTATTTGAATTTGTTATATTTGATCACAAGTTATGATGATACCTTTTTACTAACTAAACAGGAAGTAGTTTAATTAGCTCCACCTCATCCAGCCACATTAAAATGATGCATATAAATGTTAATGCAGCAGTCAATACTGTGTATATTGATATAAAACTGTGGAATTTAGATTTAATACAATTTTGATTGATAATTAACAAATTGTGCTGATAATACTATAACACTTTACTTAACATTGATGTTCCACAGTATTCATAATTTAACTTTTACATATTCTTCTATTGTCAAATGCTTGACCAAGAAAATGCAAGACTAAAACAACATATATTGAATCATTGAATGGACCAAACCAAAAGACAAAAAGACAAAAAATTAAATGTAAGAAAATTTTGTATGACACAAGATGATAGCTCGATTTCCCAAAGTGTTCCTGGATGTGACATCTTCCTTCACTGCAGTTGCTGAGTTGAAGTCTTGCTCGCCCGTGGTTAAATGACTTCCTCCGTCTAATTATTTCTGAACAATTGACCTTTTATCCTTCGTATGTTAACAGTTCAGTGTATTACACTGGGCCAGTGAGACAGCTGGAGGGGAGAGAGCTCATCTCACATAGAGGCCAGACAAAAGCTTCTTTAATGGGGACAGTTAATGTCCCAAAATGTCCCATAAGCTTAAGAGGAGTCCATTACCCCACATGCCACATCTGATTATCCAGAGTGCTGAATGTTGAAGGGTGAGCGGGGAAGAGGCGAGAGCTGCATTTCTGACCGCAGGAGCATCTCCAGCTGAAAATGATGTGGGCTTCATGCTCGCTCTCCTCCTGATGTGTGCTCTCCCCCATTCTAATTAGCCTGGGAGCCAGCTGGAGAGGCAGCAGAACTGCAACTCGCTGCTCGCCGTCTTTTCATCTCCAGCACCCCTCTCCCTCTCTCTCTCTCTCTGCCTGCCTGCCTGCCTGCCTGTCTGCCTGTCTGCCTGCCTGCCTGTCTGCATGCCTGTCTGCTTGCCCGCCTGCCTGCATCTGCCACAAATAGCCAAATGCAAAAAGACAGACTGTCAGAGCATTTAGACTCAGTCGAACGAGCCCTGCTTTTATTTTCCCTGGTCTATTTTTAAAGCCTGACCTTAAGCTATTTTTAGTTGCCTGCATATGTAAGCGTTTGTGTCCCTCTTTGTGTGTGTGTGAGCAGTGCGGGGGGGGGGGGGGGGGTGTCAGTGTTCATGTGTGAACCGCATATTGTTTTTGTCGATACTATCAACTCAGTCAAAATAGCGCACAGGTGGAAGGTCTGGGATGCTTTCTAAGGGAGAAAAACACGTGAGCGGAGTTTGATGTCGCTGAGTCTTTGCTCTTGTTCACCGTATTTCAACCAATGACGGCTCTGCATGTTCTCACACACTGACAGTCACTTTGAACACTGCTGGTAAATATAAATGAGGCACATGGGAGAAAACACACTTCAGAGATTCTTTTTTTACAAAGCGTCTTCTCTTTTACTGGCGTTTGTTTGTGACATTCATCAAATTATACCATTTTGCCTCAAATTCACTTGGGGGACATTAAAGGAATTTTTTTTGTCCAGGAACATTTGAGAAGGTTGGACCAGGATGCAGGTCTACAGCAAAAATCTTGACAGCATATATTGTTTTGTCTTGAAGTGAAGCCTCAAACAGGACTCGTATTTAAAAAAATACACGTTATGTTGTATATATTGAGCAAACTGGATGTTTATCTAAGGTTGTTTTATCATATTACCAAACCTCATGGAGCTTAAGGGAAATTGAGGAAAACTGATGCAGGGATTTTTCTAAATCAGGGATCATAAAGGGAAAGGGAATTGGCGTAGAGGGACCACACGTATGTTCAATGCCCATGCACAATTGCTAATTAAGTTGAGTGCACATTTGAGTCATTCCTTGTTATCTGTAAGCTCTGTAGCTTTGAGCAAATCAGCATATCATTGAATTGAAAAATTGTGTACTTCAAAAAGCGTAGAAAATTGAAAAAATCCTCGAATTGTCATATTTACTGTTAGTATTGTTATAGAATGACTAGTTTATCTGAAGAAAAAAAGACTATTGAGAGTCCTGGGGCACTTTCATGGCCAATCACATTTCACCGGGGGGCTAGTGGCCCCTGGCCCTGCCCCTGTATCTGCCCCTGTAGCCTCAGGCTATCTTGTGCTTGTAATGCATGAGCAATAATTGCACTAATGATACCAAGTTTCAACTGTGCCATCTTAGAAACACCTTCTTTCAAAGTTTCCCATTTTAAATTCGTAGCGGGACGAACAACACTAAGGTTATGTGTGGCAAATACTAAAACATGAGTCAGCATTATAGGTGACTATCAGGCATCCAGTCGCATCCACCACTCGTACACAAAGTCAGGCCTCTTCTGTTTCAGTGCATTTGTATTCAGTGTGCTTTTTAATATGGAAAACAAGTGCGTGAGGCATGTTCTACAAGCACATCCTGACAGGAGAGGACATGAGGAACCAGTGTACGTCTGAGGGTGAATTCCACAGAAAATACCTTTTTCTTTAATTTGCGGCCAGTGGAGGATGTCATTATTTGTGTGTGTGTGTACGTGTGTGTGTGTGTGTGTGTGTGTGTGTGTGTGTGTGTGTGTGTGTGTGTGTGTGTGTCAACCGGTCGCCCCCTCCCTTGCTCTCCCTCAACTCCGCCGCTCACTGCAGTGCTGCAGTCTGCTAAATTACTATCAGTGAGTGTGAGGAGACACTCTCTCTCTCTCCTCTCACTATCTCCCCCATGACAGTCTTTCCCACTTCCTCTCTGGCACAGTCACCCCATCACACACACACATGCATGCACAGACGCTCGGCCTATATACTGCGCCTGACATGGATTCGACGTACGTTGTGTGAGGACTGATGGGATCTATACTGCGTGACGGTCAGTAGGGCCGCTCTCCACGCTTTCACGTGGACATTCACGCTTGACGAGAACTCCACTGCAACACAGGCACAGATCTACGCACGCTCATGCATGAATGCGCTCATGAGCAGGGCACACAGAAGCACAGATGCTTCGCTGTTGCCACCATGAATGGGCCTTCCCATGTTTTCATATCTACTGACCATAAATCATGAAGTCCAAACAAGGTGATTACGGGGCCCGTAGCGTTCCGTGCATTATTAATGGTGGAGAGAGAGAGAGAGGAGGCACACAGGTGCTCCGTCATGGTGGAGTCAGCATTTTAACCTGTGCTGACTTTTACAGTTCGTTTTCACCTGAGACAGGAGGAAGACACTGTGTACAGATGGTTAGGTGCAAATGATGGGAGGGCTTTTTTCTGCAGTTGTCATAAAATGGCACACACGCGCTGAGCAGGCTTCTCTCCGGAGGGAAGCAAACCTAGATATTAATAACACTCACGTCAGTCGGTGTTTACGCATGTGTGTGTGTGTGTGTGTTGTGTGTGTGTGTGTGCTTATACATGCATTTTCAGAGCACAATCTGTGGGGATATCGTGGCCTGTCTGCTCTCTTTAATTACTGCTGTTTACTCTGTTTCTGGGTTTTAAAGGGTCAGTTCATCCAAATTACAAAGCGTATTTATCCACGCAGCCTTTCGGGGCTAAACACCTCAACACAGATGAAAACATTATTTATTAGTGGGGCTCAGTGCAGTGACAGCTTTTTGGCATCAGACGCCCCACGTTGTAGAATTTGCTCTTCATTGGACTTGGACAGACTTATTCCCTGTCTTCTTCTAAATACCTCTATTGTATTGTTCTCTTTAATTTCATTGTTCTTAACAAACACCATCGTCTCTTTTTCTATTGTCAGCGTTGTTGTTAGTCTTGATCATACAGAGATTAGTAGCAGGGACTTCTCAATAGAAAGTCGTTTTCTCCAGTGTATCCAGGACACTGCTTCTGAACAGAATACCCCAACTCACTTCACGATGAGAAAGATAATGAGAAAAGTTTTTTTTATTTCATCTGAGCCGACTCTTTAGCTCTGAGGGACAATAACCCAGCGTAATTCGCTCAGCGCTCTAATTCTTGCTTCGGCTATTATTAATGTTACATTATGTTTTTAATTCAGTTATATTGTAACAGTTAGGAAAGTAGGGCTGCCTTCATTATGAAATACCCAGGCTGTGAGCGTAGCCCTCGCTCAGGCGCACAGACACCAACAGACACCACCAAGACTCCTGATTATGTTTGTGAAGGGGAGTTCAATGTGATGTGAAGCTGAAACACTATGAAAACGACTATATACTTTGAAATTGAAATCATCTCAACATGATCCCTGGGTCCCTGGGTCTGCTGCCTCGTATACAAGTTTCTCTTGTTTCTTGAAATCAATAACATGTCATCCGAGCTGCTTTACCAACATGTAGTAGGAGAATTCATTGAAACGCTTAAAATACCATTAAGGTCTGTATAGATTATAATTTGTTTTTATCGACTTTTGAAAAACATTCGAAATTTGCTAGAAACTTCCTAAAAACTGAAATAGATGAAAAATACTATTTGTTTTTAATCTTTTCAGTGGGATTATTTTTAATTGCAAACACACAGTCTAAATATAAATACCAAACCTTTCATTGAAACAAGGCAACTTTTGATGTTTATCTTTCTATGTACGTCCTTCATAAGCAATGTTTTATTTTATCCTCACACCATGGATGTAGTTTTGCTGGAACAAGGCTCTGCCATTTTTCTTTAAAAAGTAATTTACATGAATAATTATGATCCAGTAATCACTAATGCCCACTAGATCATGTTATTTAAAGATATCAGTTTAAACCGGAATCGTCAAAGTTGTCCTCGTAGCCTGTTGGCATTTAAGGTGTACTGATTGTATCACATCATGCAAGACAAAAATTCCACCTTAAGAGAAACTTTGAGTGGCACAGTGAGTTGAAATTCTACTTAACTGATGTTAACTAGTAGCCTGAAGATAAGAAGGCAGAGGAGCATCCCTCCATCCATGATTCTGACAGTTTATCTAATTGTGATGAATTTGCAAAGAAACGTAACAATAGCAGCTTATTAAACTTTGGCAGCGTGTGCTGCATCCATTCTGCTGGAGGTGGAAGCTTGTTTAGCATCTTTTCACAGTATCGTCTATTAGATTAACCTGCAACTCTTCCTCAGAATGGATTCTTTCCAATGTGGTTGCCTTTGCTTGACACAAGTACATAAATAATTCAATGTATAAGCTACTTGTGTTCATTCCCCTGTATTGGGTATACAACCTGTACTTCGGCTTAATGCTGCTGCATAATGTTCTCACCATGAAGAAACTATTCATAGTCTAACATTGGAAAGTTGTTGTTCACGTATACTTAGACAATCTAAACTTGTCACCTAGGTAGCAACGGCAACAACCTGGGAAACGACCCACAAGGACCATGAGCTCATTTCCGGTACTTTAACAAATAGCATTATACCGATGCATCACATCAAAATGAATGTTAATTCAAACTAAAAGCAAAATAGGAAATTGATTTGCTCATCGACCTTATATAAATGCCTAACAACTAAAGCTGCTTACAAACATGCGTTGAACCCCAGACATTCTCCATTTGCTCCAGACAATCTCCAGAGTTTGTTCTTGCAAGCCCTCTTGTAAAATCTCTGGAGAATGAGTGAGCCCATATGAGGAAACTGCAGGATAAATAAAAACTCATGGATTCTGCTGCAGATATTACGGTAATAACCTCCTTCCCTCTTGCTCTACCCAGACACCTCCCCTCACCTGAATGTTCCAGTGATTTCCCTTTTGTTGTGAATGCGTCTGACTCGGACAATCTTCTTCATATGTCTTGATCCAGTCACCTGGACATTTTCATGTGTGGAAAGAGCTCAAGACATGTAAAGAGCTTAGATCGAGATCATCAACTTTGAGCCTAAATACCTTGTGAGTCCTTCCCAGGACCTGCGGAGCCTTTGTTTTCAGACGGTGCCTCAGCTCCTACATAATGACATGCAATGATGGGTTTATCTCTCCCAGAACACACTGTTTTTGCAGTCTGGCAGCCAAAACAGATCAGAGTGTGGATATATTTTAGTTACGAGCCACTGAGATAACGTCTGACTTTTTAAACTTGTCGCAACACCTTGGCTTGATGATCAATTATCAGGTCAGTGATCTGGAAACTCCAGGGAGAGACAAGTTTAATGACAATATCTTGTTGCAGCACATTGTTTCATTCCCTTCTCTGCTACCCAAACCATTTGTTTCCAATGATTACTAACCATGACAACAATGTGAGGCCAAATTACTTTATTATCCTTTAATTATTATCCCATAATGACTCTGCTATGTGAAACGCATATTGTATCACTCTTTTCTAGCAATCTCTTTTTTCCACAGCTTTTTGTGAGTTTTATTTGAGGCCACTGTTAAAGCACCTTACTTAAAGTAAATAGTCTTCGATCAAATCTATAAACTGAAGCTGTTAAGTGTGTGTGCGTGTGTGTGTGTTTGTGTGTGTTAGTATGTGTGTGTTAGTGTATGTCTGTGTGCCTTCTGTGTGTATAAAGGCTAACTTTGACTGTGAGAGTAATAAGACTGAGGCCGGATCGGGGCCTCCGAACACTAAATGACCACAATATTTCTGTAAACCCTGACAGGATTGTTCATCAGACACCAATGATTCCATCATTACTCCGGCAGCGGCTGAGTTCAGCCTTTCAAAACTCACTGTTCAAGTGCACTCTGATAGAGAACAGAAGCTCTCTGCGTCACTGAATGTCAGGACTCTTCAACTCCTCATACAAATGCAAATACACGCAGGCCCTCCAGTTAGACGGAATATTCTGTAATGTTACTGGTGCAGTATTTAGTTTGGACATTTGTTATCTGTTTATAATTTCATTCTACTTCGATGAATAAATAAATCAAGAGTGTGAAAATGAATTTAGAAGTTTGGCCAAATTAATTATCAAGAGGTCCACCATGCAACTTTTTCCAGTGCTTTCTACCACATCACCGCATCTGAGGGAATTCCCACTCATAAGACTCGAGTCAGTATTATTTGATCCAAGATAGAAGCAGTGCCAAAATCTTTGGAACTGAATTTGCGGTGTTTAACACATAGACGTTTAATGACTTGGTTTCTATCATTTTAGGTAGTTCTAATTACAGAAATGTATGTTCACATGTAATTTTCTTCTATTAAATGTGGTTTCATTACTTAGTTGATACAATAAAATACTGGGACACGTCCTAATTGACAGCTGACACTGATTTTTGTGATTGTTGGAGTGCATGTGTCAGCAGGACTTCGATACCTCAGCTCCATCACTATTGCGAAGACACTGGTGTTCGTATCTGGAATATTTTAACTTCATTTCTGAATAGTGGGAGGAAGTTGAGACACGTCTATCTTAATATACAGTCTGTGATTTAAGACAAGAGCTGGGGGTTTGCTTTTTAACAGGACTTCTTTGGCAGGAGTAGACAATTCCTACTGGTCGAAATAAATTAAGACATTCACTTAAGATTGGTCTGATCTGTCTATATGAAGCGAGCACCAGCACCTTTAGATAAGCTTAGTATAAAGTCTAAAAAGAAAAAAGAGGAAATGGCTATCCAGCATCTGTAAAGCTCATTCAGCATGTAACAAATAACATGTTAAATCATCTTTGGGTAATCCAAACAAAAACTGAAGGGTTTGGTCTTTGTGCAAAGCTAAGCTAAGCTAAGCAGCTACTTGCTCTGGTTTCATATTAACTGTACAGTCATGGCATTGATCTTCTCATCTAAATCCTGGGAAACAAACAATTAAAACGATTTAATAAAAGTTATGGACACTTAATTTGCCCATGTATGAGCTGGGGCACCCCGAGATGACAGATTTAGAAACAGCAGAACCGGTCATCATCCTTGAAGTGCTCCTTGTCTGTCCTGCTGTCCTGGAGGTTATTACAGAGCCTCAGAACAGTCATTAACAAAATTGGACTCTATTTCCTGCTGTATCTTTTATGTACCAATGCCTTTCTTTCCTCCGTGCGTACTCCCTCTCTCAATCATGCATAAAGCTAATGGCAGCCGGCTGCCTGCCACCAAGATCCCAGAGAATTGACCGACAGTTGCAGACAAATCTATTTTGGAGAAGAACCTGACCTGCTTACCAGGTTGCTGTCGGTGAAAGGAGAGTGCCTTGTTACCATAGAAACGGCCAATTTGCTGACTGACAGAACTTTGCTGGAGTGACTTCTCCACCCACCACTCCACAGGTCCCCCGCCAAAATAAAGGCCGGCGTCGATTGCAAATGCAGTTACTGGGCAAATTTGTGGAAAATGAAGAGACTTTGATTAAAGAAAAGATACAAGGAGATTCAATAGATTTGGGGCGGGGGTTGACAGCAGGGGCTCATGGGAGTGATAACTAGCAGCAGGGGCCATTGTCTGTGACCTGCCACTGAGTGATGCTCAGGTTAATGAGACAGCAGTGGTCTTAGAAAACAAGCAGTC